>NW_004955506.1:2575152-2612267 GCF_000276665.1 Chinchilla lanigera
TATATATAAATAATGACTTTTTATATTTATTCTTTAAACCCAGGGCCTTTGCACTGAGCTATAGCCCTTGCTCTTTTTATTCTTTATTTTCTGACAGGTTCTTGATAAATCTCAAACTTGCAATCCTCCTGTCTCAGCATCCCAGAATGCTGGGATTTCAGGTGTCTACCACCACACCCATTTTATAAATAGTATATTGCTTATCATCATTATTGTCTTAAGCATGTGAAACCCCAAGACACCCCTGTGTGGACACAGAAATATGTATACCAGTGTCCACAAGTAACTCTGGGCTTGTCTGCACTTTTCTTTGTGGCTGTTCTGTTTTACAGTGCTAAAGAAATCACATTGTCTCATGAGAAGCAGGGATGAGTGTGTTGGGACAGCCCTCCACTCCGAGCTTCAGGACGGCCATCCAGGGGCTGGGCTGCCTCTCAGCTGTGAGCACTGGGCCCACCTCTGGTGCTGCAAAAAGACAGAGCTGTTCCTTCACAGCTGTGCTGCTCTGAGGACAGCTCCTCAACTTACAGGTTGGTTGTACTTTCCCGAAACTTTGAGAAGAGGATCCCTTCAAGGGCCGCCCACATGTCCTCCTGCTGGTTCACTGGCTCGTTCTTGGCAGGGGTTAGCTGCATGCAGTAGTGCAGGACTGGCAGGGTGCCCAGCCACTGGTGGATCCCCTCTTCCATGCAAAATTGACATAGGTTTACCAGGTACTCTCGCCACCTAGGAGGGAACCGAGAGGCCATGTCAGACACATTTGTGGTTGATGTCCCAGAGGAGACGTGACCACCACCTGTACAAGGCACAAGAGCACTCAGCACGGCTGGGTGATGTTACCAGCCCAGGAGACACGCGATGTAGGGAGACACAAGGTGCAGGGAGGCACAGGGTGCTGGGTCCCACCCTGGTGCTGGTACTCACTGAATCCTCACAATAGACTCCCATAGGAGTCATTTCTACCACAGTGGATGGCAGAGGAACCGAGGTGTGTGGATCCCGGCTAAGGGTCCATGCTGGGGCCTCGGGGTAGCTCTCAGTAGAGCAGGGGTTTGAACCCACGCTGTCTGGCAATAGTGGATCTAAATACATAAAAGCACCTTCATAAATGCAAGGAGCGAGCCTCCAAGCAGTGTACAGTCCCAGCCCATGTTCCATAGTCACTGAGTATCAATGTGTCCTAAACCTCTCAAACACCTGCACCAATTCCTTGTTTTCTTGTGACTGTTTCTCCTCTTTTTGGCAAAACGTACAGTGATTCCCTGGGGCCGGGGACACATGAAGCAGCAGCCGGATACCTCAGAAGAGCTGCGTGGGGAAGGCTGCCTGGAGCCACTTGCAAGTTCACAGCCATAGGCAATCCTGTGAAAAGCCCTGGTCCTGGTCTCCTCCCCTGCCAAGCAAAAGGCCACAGCCTTGTCACCAAGCCCCCCAAGGCCCAGCAGTGACCTCGTGCTTTTTGTTGATATTTTTATTTTATTTATGTGTTTTGGCAGAAGGGCTCTCAATACATTGCCCAGGCTGGCCTCAAACTCCTGGGCTCAACTGATCCTCCTGCTGCACTCCTGCACCTGGCTTTATGAAGCTATATAAAAAGCAGCATATTCAAAAAAGGGAGGCTAGGCTGTGTGTCCACGGCAGAGCACTTGCCTGGATGCATCTGGCCCTAGGTTTGACTCCCAGTGCCACCAAAGGGGAAAAAAAGAGAAAGAGAACATAGAACATCCATGTTACTATTAACATGAATTATAACGCACGTGCCAGGACAGACTGAAATGACAACAGTGAGTGGCAGAATGACAGGCAGCTTTTCTTTCCTGCTTGTATGCTCTGAGCCATTCCATGACAAGGGCTTGTCTTGGTAATCAGACGACCACCAAAACAAATAGCTCTAAACCCCTTGACAACAGACAGAAATACCTCTCAGATGTACTTCGGAAGTGGCCTAGGTTGCTGTGCAGGGCATCTGGTGAAGCGGCACTGGGGATCAGGAGGTTGCTCAGGGAGGCCAAGTCAGATTTGGATAAGGAAATCTGAATTCTGTTCACTACAAAAAGGACAATCAGGCCCATCTGCAGTCTGCTCTTCACTGGGAAGTCTTCAGGCAGGGCGTCTCCACTCTTGACATCCAGAAATGGGGCCATCTGTTTCTTCAAATACTCCCACAGGTGTCCCTTCACCTGAGCCCAGGAGACAAAGACCACACATTATCAACACAGTGCCCGCCCCAGAGACTGGACAACAGGTGAGCAGGGGATGGAGATGCTGTAGGCACAGAGAACTTAGGGGAGTCCCCAGCCTATCCCAAGAAGCCAGCCTGAGCCCCTCAGAGCCCCGACTCAGATGCTCACAAGGGGCCACTGTCAAACACACGGACAGCTCCAGGTCACCTGGGCCCCAAACATTCTTCTCACTCTGTCCTAGACCAGGTGAGAACTGGGCACCAACGTGGGCAGAAACCAGGAGAAAATGGAGGAGGGAGCGAAGTCCGAAGAGGTGAAATAAGGAAAAAAGGGACAGAACAGTTTTCTTGCCCCATCTGTGCCCAGCCACTCAGTCAAGGACTCACTGGCCTCTAGAAGGTGGGGGGAATCTCGCCTACCTACTGCAGACCTGCTACGGACAACGGGGAAGCCCTACCTCCTTCTCTGTGAGCTGCAGATCACTCCATATCTCCCTTTCCCCTTCATAAACCACAGGTTCTCGGACGACAGAGTAGAACTGCAGGAACTGGGCAAAAAAGTTCCTCAGGTTGATGATGTTCCAGGTCTGCAGGATGCTGAAGATGCGGTCCAGCATGACCACAGCTGCCATGTGCTTCCCTGCCACCAGGTCCTTCCTCCTCCCATCAGTAAAAAAATCCTTGGCTTTCTGTAGATGATGAACCCATGTCCCAGGCTTCATGCAGATGATGTCGTCATACTGATGCCATTCTAGGATGACAGCAAGAACAGTGTCACACTCAGATCATGGTGGCAGTGACAGTGGGGAGTGGCCAAAAGAGGGAAGAAATGAAGGAAACCAAGAAGACTGGTAAACTGAGGCACCAGAATGCACTCCATCAGTCACGCCTGGCAAGGCCCTGTGTGATGTCCCAGATAGCCCATGGGGATAAGCCATGAATCTCTGTAACCACGCAGCTCCACAAACTTGGTACATGTGCCCCCTAAAACACGACCATGTGCAGGTGACACACTTTGCACGATGATGATCCCATGGCTCCCCACCACTGAGCACCATTCTGATAAGGACATGGTGCAAGCACTATATCCTCTGTGTGCACCAGGGACTGTGACATGACAGTGCAGCTTCCCGTGCAGCACGGAGCCATGGGCAGGTGCCTGCTGTGGGGTGAAGGCTATATTCAAGGCTGTTCTTAGGACTGGCTGCATTGCAAGTTTGAGTCCAAGCCAGCTAATTTAGACCCTACCAAAACAATAATTTTTTTTTTTTTTAAAGGGGATGGGAATGTAGCTCAGTACGAAGGTCTTGTGTCAGGTCAAATTGAGCTGAGAGCAGGGGCCAAATGCCTCTACACAGCCAAAGACATACCAAAGACTATTTTATGAAGCATCGGGGCAGGGGGAGGTGGGGCCGGGGCAGGGGGAGGTGGTGCCGAGGCAGAGCCAAGAGGACTAGAAGCATGGTCAGGACGTGGCAGGCTCACCTCCTTCAGCCACCAGCTGGGACGGTATGTGCAGACAGCGGTTGACATGTTCGCCTTTCTTCTGCTTCTTGTAGATGAACTCGTACTCCACGGAGTCTTGGGCTTTGACAATGACATACTTGTACGGGATGGGACAGTTTATGCTCTGCTTGGGAATGACCATGCTGCCCTCGATGAGACACCCAGTCTCCTGTAAGTCCCTGTGAATAATGGGACACTGGGCAGTTATCCAAAGTCACATCAGGCATGGTGGTATATGCCTCTAATCTCAGCACTTAGAAAGCTGAGGCAGGAAGATTGCCACAAGTTCAAGGCCAGTTTGAACTACATAACAAGACCTATCACAAACAACAACAACAACGGCAAAATGACATATCCGGGAATGTCAGCTCTTCTCTACCCACCATGGGGGGGCACAGCCCAGACCAATGGATACCACCCCACAGCACATGTCTAGAATGGGCCAGTGACCAGCCATACCTAGAGGAAGAGGCAATGTGACAAAGAAAGGCATAAGGAGGATTTGTTTGAAATACTCATCTCCTGGAAGTTTAAGAATGTCATCCATGTCCTTGGTGATGGTGATCACTCACACCCACCTGAGCCATCCCTCAGTACACTCACTTGGCATAATGCATCTCGCAAGCATCTTTCCACTCTTGCTTCCCAAGTCCTTTGCTGCCACGCACAAACACTTGGTGGCACTTAGGGTCAAACGCGAAGTCCTTGGAGAGGATGGCGTGGAAGTACACGGTGAGTCCTTCCCCAGGTCCTAGAATGCTGGGGAGAGCAGACAGGAAGGGGCTGCAGGTCAGTGTCTGCCCTTCTGTGTGCACTGGTTCATGCACAGGCATGTGTGGGCACATGCACGAGCACACACACGGGCACACAGGCACCATCCTTGCCTCTCTGCCGTGCACCAGCACGCCAAGCGAGAGTACGACGATGTCCAGGGCCCAGATATGCTATGCATGGTAAGTGGCCTCTTCTTTCCCTTTACAAGGGAGGTCACCCCTGCTCCATCACTGAAGGGCTGGAGACCCTAGGCAGTCCAGGAAGGACTCTGGGCCATGATGCATTCTGGGACTCTCCCGCGCTCTGAAAGGCCATATTGGCTCTGGGACCCCAGGGCCAATCAGAAAAGGAGAATGTGGAACAGGTCCTCCAGCCAGCCCACTTGTAAGCCGTTCCCCTAAAGATGAACTCAACAGAGATGTGGCCAGGGCAGCCCCCAGGCCCTTTGCTCAGGCCTCCCAGTCCTACCTCGCTGTGACCTCCTGTGCTACTACACTCTGGTTCCTCTGCTGCTTCTCATTTTTCACAGCTGCTGGTTGAGTCCTATTACTCTCTTCTGCCTTCTTCCTATCTTCTAGCTTCACATTTCCATTTTTACTGGTTTTTCCCCCGGCAACAGCCGACTTGCCCTTGGCTTCTGCTTTCTGGAACGAGCAACACAACCCAACTGTTTAGGCCAGGACTAGAGCTGTCCTCTGCTGTCATGAGTTACAGAGCTTCCAGAGCGGCCTCTACCTGGCAAGATTCCTTGGGTGTGGTGGGGCTTTCCAGTGGCTGTTTGGCTGGCTGAGTCTTGTCCTTCATATCCTTGGTGGCCCTGTTGGCTTTGTTAGCTGGCTCAGCTGTATCATCCGTTCCCTGGAAGAAATAAAGGTCCTAGCTCCTGAATCACAGGATACAGAACAGCAGCGACAGACTTGGTCTCAGTGGCATGACTCTGCACTGCCTACAAATTAAGTAGGGGGAGGCCAGCGGCACCTTTCCTGCACCCCCGCAGGGAGCAAGTCCAGGCAGCAGGGTGATGTCACACCTGCAGACACAGCAAGGCAGCCAGGGCATGACATCACGTCAGCCACCACCCCCGACACTTACCCCAGATGCTGGTGACCCTGCCTGCTGTCTTTCCTTCTGTTCTTTCTTCTTGGGTTCCAAGTTGTCCCCTTTGGACTCAGACTGCTGAGTGACATTCGCAGCCACAGGGTGGCCTTCACAGGCAGAGCTGGTCGGGCTGGACTGCTCCCCAGTGGGACTTTGGTCTTCAGAGTGCATAGGGGCTTTGGGATCTGGCCCTCTTGGTGGCTCTTGGGCCATGCTGCCCAGGGCTGTGCCAGTGGCTCCAGCAGACTGACCCTGCACAGGGCTGTCACCACCCTCAGCATGCACAACAGAGTCAAGGGGGCCACCCTCCTCCACCAGCAGCATCCCCGAGTCCAGAGGCTGGCCAGGCTGGCTGGCCAGGTCACCCTTTTGGGTTTGGTTGTGGGGCACGGCTGTGTCCAGGGAGCCAGGGCTTGAAAGCAAATACAGACTTGAACAATCGGAGAGAGATGGTGACAAAGAACTCAGCTCTGAGGGATTGGATTGGTTCTGATTCTTTTTCTTCCTTCTCTTCCTCTTACTCTAAATGTAAAAAAAGACATTAATTTTACTTCTTCGATTACATGGTATCCAATGTTTCCCTCCAATTTCTCAAGTGCCTTAAACTTCGCTTGGCCAGACCCCACTTACAAAATCTGTTACATCAGCAATTTCTTTGTGATACTGGGGCGCTATCCCAGGGCTTTGCACTAAGCTACATCCCCAGCTCTTTTTTATTTTTTACTTTAAGACAGGGTCTTGCTAAGTGGTTAAATTGCCCAGGCAAGGCTTGAGCTTGCAATCTTCCTGCCTCAACCTCCCAGAAATACAAGGGTGCGGCAAAACACTCAGGTAATTTATCTTTGACAGAACAGAGCAAAGAAACAAAGACGGGGATGACAGAGCTGAGGAACGTGCAGTGTGGGCCACTGCCTTTGTACTGCCATTTCCACACCTGCACCCTACACATTATGAACACAGAATGGAATGAAGAGAAGGATGTGGGAACGTGCATGAGTCGAGAGTTCCTTGCTGCACCCAAGAGGCATATGCTGGACCCAGCACAGCATCCTTTCTGGCTCAGGAGCCAGGAATGGAGCCTGAGAAGCAGGTGTGGGGGGCTCTGGGACCCCCCATGGGTGTGGCACTCTAGAGAGAATGCTGATCCAGTCACCAAGTCATTCCTATACCCCTAAGGCCTACCACACTGGCAGGCAGCCGGCAGATGCGCCTGTGCCACCCACACCTCCACTCCTGCAGCTAAGTCATTTGGGAAAGGGACACGAATAACGTGGGTTCATCTGCACATAATGTGGCAGCCACCTTCCGGGTCAGCCTGCAGCTCCCTCAGAGTCCTAAGTGCCCCCCAACGGCTGTGCCCTGATGGCCAATACACCGTGGGGCATCCTCAGCCCTCTAAGTGTGGTTAAACATCTAAGAACATGAAATTTAACACAGATCCTTCTCCAGCTTCAGAGGGTGACAAGTCATGAGTGCAGACCTCTTGCCATGCAGAGCAGCTCACCTGTGTGGGTGGTCACAAGGGCTGTGTTCCCACAGGCTCCCAGGGCCACACTGTGCGTGGGAGGCTAGGACTGCAATGGGGGCTCAGCCTCAGAGCACCTTCCCAATCCACACCCTGCAACTCTTGACTTGGTGCATCTGGGGGTTCTGTCTCTATCAGCTTATTGATGATTTCCAACAGACAGCTAATGAGTCAGACAAGCCGTTTCTTTCTCCATATGCTGGTGATTCATGCAAGCAGCCTCACTTGCACGGCCAGCTCCTGAGCAACAAGAGCTTCTGCAGGCACAAGGATTCCAGGGCTCAATGGGGTCCCCATCCCATGATGCTGACAGCATAGCAGGACAGATACAACACACACTTACATAGGAAGTGCAAGGGTTAAGGCTAGTGAGGACGGCACTGGGGAGGTCAGAGAGCTCCTGACCCAGAAGGCTCCCTGGAGGAGGCAGCACGGGGCTTAGTCTAAAAGATGCTGAAGCCTAAAAAGGAGGCTCCATCTCTTTTGCAAGACTTGAAGACAAGCCTTGTCTCCAGTGACTTCTTGCTCACCCAGAATTAAACTGAGATCCAGCCAGGCATGGTGATGCACACCTGTAATCCCACTGCTGTGGGACGCTAAGGCAGGAGGGATGGGGCTGGAGGGAGGCTGTGTGCTGGCCAAACTCTCACATGGGTGGATGGGAACAGATGCTGATATTATAGTTTAGATCTCAAATGTCCCCCATGCATTATTTGGAAGGTGACTGGATCACTGATGCTATACTCATCAGTACATCTGTCCATTGATGACTTCGTAGCTGACTTGTGGTTTGGAGGTTTGGGGTATGACTTGGAAGGGTATATTATAGCCCTGGTTCCTGCCCTCTCTCTCTGCTTCCTGGCCATCCTGCAGTGAACAACTCTCTTCCCCACAGCCCTTCCACCATGCCCTTCCACCAAACCCTTTTTGCCCTGGAGCCAGCTGACCATGGACTGAACTCACTACCTTCCTTTAAGTTGTGGGTACCAGGTATTTTGTCTCAGCAACAGGAAAATGATTAACACAACTAATAAGCTGGGCACTCCCCAAACCCCTGCTGCAGGAACCAGCTGGTTCATCCCCATAGCAGGGCTGCTAAGAAGGGCTGAACATATGTACTCTGAGCTGATGCACGTACCCAGCCTTTTTCAATTCCTTATTTTGAGACAGGGTCTCACTAAATTGCCCAGGCTAGGCTTGAACTCACAATCCTTCTGCCACAGTCTCCTAGAGTGCTGAGATTACAGGCCTGCACCAAATAGTCCCAAGGATTGAAATAATTAAACCTCAAATTAGGTCATTTCCTTCTTATGCAAGTAGAAAGTCAGTCCAGGTGACTGATGTTGTAACTGCTTGAAGACACCCTTATCAGCTCTTGCAGATGCACCTCAGGCTGCCATGGAGCACCAATTGAGGCACAGTACAGGGGGACCTCACTGTGACCAGTCCCTGGCCCTTCAGACATATTAGAAGCACAGTCCCTACCATCTGTCCTTCAGGGGTAGACCTTAGGGACAGTTGCTGGCTGTCCTCCCCATGGAAGGTAGCTCAGAAGGAGGGGAGCAGTTAGCCAAGGACGAGAAACACATGGAGAAGCAATCGGAGGGCATGAATCTCTGCAGGACCAGGGGGTGGGGAGAGTGGGACCAGGAAGAGGGACTCACTGTCCCCTCCCCATCACATGGGGGTTGTGGGGACCACAGTAAGTGCAGGGGTGGCCCAGAGAGACCCTCTGAGAGACAAAGCCCAGTTCCAGGGTAAGCAAAAATGGCGGCCAGGCAATGGGCTAGCCTGTGTACCCTGGCCACGCTCAGCCACGTTTGGCCACACTGGCCAGCAGCTGCCAGCCCATACACTGCTATTATTCCCCAGTGCTAGGGACAGAAGCCAGGACACAGTGCATGCTAGGCAAGCACCCTGCTACTCGGCTCCATCGCCAACGACTTTTTAATAAAACTAAACTCAACCCTGAGAGGCAGAACAGCTGCCCAATTGAAGGCAGCCACACGCTCGCCCTTCTGATGTTTACAGCCACTCCATCTCTTCCTCTCCAAGCTGTCTTTTGCACCCCTGACCCACCATTCTGGACATGTGTAGGCTGACACTGTCATAACACTGTCACAGGAGTTAATGAAGGGTTGCTAACGCTTTGCGAATACCTCCTGGCATGGCCTCCCCAGGAGTCATCTTTTCTGACCCAGAATCTCTGATGTTTATAGAGCCATAATAATATTTATAGATTTTATGGGTGGGTTATGAAGCTTAAGACATTTTCATAATTTGATATACACAGCATTCACCTGTATTTTCTAGAATTCTAAAGAAGTTGTCTTGCATTAAAATATGTAAACAACTTGGGACATATTTTAGTGTTAGTATGAGCTGGGAACCTGGCTTTATCCACATGGTGAGCCTGGGGCCCAGACAGCACCTTCTCAAGATGCCAGCTCTCATTGTTTGCTGGGGACACTCCTGCCAGCCGTGTCTGCACCTGCAGGGAACACTGCTACTGCTGGGCTGGAAGGCTTACTATCAGTCTCTACTCCTTTGCCTTCTTTTTTGTCCTTCATAGGTATGCCAACCAACTTACAGTTCAGGTGGATTTTAGAAGATTTTTGCCAACTTCCAAGGAAAGAAAATCCTTCTCAGAGCTGCATTATTTTCTGACACGATTAGCCATTTCATTTAAGGTCCAAGTCTGGAGCAAGGACAGACAGCTTTGCCCCACTGATCCTGCTGTGCTCCTGCTCAGTGCGTCCGACTCCTGAAGGGTTCAGGCCCTTCTTCCTCACTTATCAGCCCTCTATTGTACTTTCTGGTTGGCATTTTTGGGGGTGCTAGGGATGGCACTCAGAATCTCACAGCCACAAGTGCTCTTCCCCTAGCTGGGCCCATCCCTCTGTGCTGTGCAAAGCAGGTGCCGGACTTGGCTCCCAGACTTGACCCATGCGGGTCCAGGGCAGAGCCTGCTCTGGAGCTGGTCCTCATGAAATGAACATGCAGCTGCCTTCCTCAGAGAATGGTAACACGCTCTGCAGGAAGGCCAGAGTTAAACCTCACAGTATCATCCCTTTGGTGCTCGAGGCTACCCTGTTCCTCATAGGCAAAAGCACTTTTACCGCACCCCATTTTGTGTTTTTGAGACAAAGTCTTCCTGTGTGCTAGCCTAGAACCCGCAATTCTCTTGCCTGGGTGATAGGATTACAGGCATGCACCAAACACCCGGCAAGTGTCATTTTTTACATTGTTAAGGAACCCTGTACTGCCCTCAAATGCTGCAGAGAATGACAGGCCCCAGGACTAAGCCTCCAGAGACAGGCACTGAGTTCAACCAGGTGTCCACACAGTGGGTGTGAGCACGCCATGACCTGCTCACAGAGTACTGATGCAGCTACAATACTCCCTGCTGGTCCTGAGCCCCTGAAGCCCCATAAGTCTGGACTGTGGTTCTTCTCTGTGAGGAGGGTCCTGGGTTGCTGTGGAGCTTCCAGCAGGAGAAATTTCTCCAGATGTCAAAGAAGAGAGTTTCATAAGCAATAAAAGCTGGTGACAGGATGGAAGGACACAGAGTATTCACAAAATGTCCTCCATCACAAGAGCCAAAACCTGATTCACCTCATAGGCAGGTCTGGCTGTGCCCCCAGCTTTTCTTGCCCCTCAAGGGGTGAGGACTGAGGTGTGAGGGCAGCCTGTTGGCATGCAAGGCTAGACAGAGGCATTGGTGCAACTTTGTATGCAAACCACCTGCTCACAGCCTGCAGAACATGGGTCCTCCACCTCAAACAGGGTTGCGTCCTGCTTTCTTCTCTTGCTTGGTGGGTAATGAGCGGCTTCTATCTGATACAAAAACCTCTGGGGCCACTTCCTGTTGAAACAGGAGTCCCTTCAGACAGGGCAGGATTACCATGGGCACTGCTGCAGCAAATCCTCCAAGACCTCCACCCTCAGTAAGGCCAGGGCAGGGCACCCACTTGGTGGATTGAGCCAACCCACAGCATCCTCACAGTCTAGGGGCAGCAAGCAGGAGGGTATGGGAGAGCTGAGTCAGGGCTGTAGGTGAGCAGGGCAACTTAGGAGTAAAGGAAGCACCCACAGCAGCAGGCACCCCAACTTCCACTGGGTCTCCCTCCACACTTCCGGGCCAGGGCTTTAGATGTAGTTACAGACCTGGCAAGGGCACGTCAGCCAAAGGTACCAGGGCAGAGCCAGGACAGGATTCCCGAACCCGAGGCCAAGGCACACACTTTGGTGCCTCCCTGCCTTCACCAGGCAGTGCCAGAGTCCAGCCAAGTCCCCTCCCACAGAACAGCCCGGCAGGAAGCTGAGGAAGGGAAACCCTCCCCACCCACCACCCACTGTGAGAAGCACAAACCCATCTGCCTCTTTGAGGAGCAAGAGCAGCAAAGAACACCCATTAGCCAGCATTAGAGGTCAGTGGAGCCAGTCACCAGGGACATGAGGAGTAACCTCCCTGCAGACCCCAACAGCCACAACCCTGCCACCCACCTGCAGGGCAGGGCTGGCCCATGGCTCCTGTGTCCTGGCTTCCCATGTCCAGTGTCCTGTACCCCATATGGTGTGGGAAGCTCGTGGCTGCACTTGGAGCTACATCACCGCTGTCATGTGAGGAACGACACAGGCACACCATGCCTGGCACACACAGCAGCCCTCTGAGCTGCTCCCTGGGAATGAATGTGCTCTGAACAGCAAGTGTGGATGGGCTTTTCTGTTTTCACAAGTTTCCTTCAGGGACAGTGCTGTACATAGAGTTTTCTTTTCTTCCTTTTTCCTCTTCGCAATACCAGAGACTGAACCCAGAGCCTTTACACTGAGCTTCACCTTTAGTGCCTGCTGCTTCTTTGGTTTGGTTTGGTTTTTGAGACAAGGTCCCACTAAACTGCCCAGGCTCGGCTTGAACTTGCCAATCCTCTGGCCTCCGCCTCTTAGAATGCTAATATTACAGTCATGCACCACCACACCGGCCACTTCATCTTTTGATTGGTATAATTAATGCTGTATTGAACTTGAGGGGAAAGGTTTTGTGTGAGTACTTCTTTCTGTTTCTCTGCAACCTGTGCCCAGAAGAGGAATCGCTGCGTCAGAGGGCAGTTTTATGCTTCACTTTCTGGGGAGCAGTCTGCCAAGTTTTAAGAGCTTTCTATATCTTGTGGATACTAAACCCCTATCAGATATGTGATTTGCAAATATTCTCTCCCTTTTCATGGGCAGTCTTCTCACTTTATTTTTTCCTTGAATATACAAAATTTTTCATTTTGATGACGTTCAAGTTCTATTTTCTTCTTTTCTTGCTTATGCTTTTGGTTTTACATTTAAGCAATTGTTGTTAGACATTAGGTCTGCAGTTGCTCATGACATTCTCTTATAATCTTATAACCTTCTCTATATTTTAAGGGTATTTTTTTAGATACAAAATTACACTGACAGTTGGAGATATGGCTCAGTGGCATAGCGCCTGCCTGGCAAGTGCGAGGTTATGAGTTCAATTCCTGGTACAAAACAAACAAACTAATAAACAAACAAAACTACACTGACAATTTTATCTTTCAGCACTTGAGGGTGTTACTCACTATCTTCTTGATTCCGTGGTTTCTAATGAAAAGTTGGCTGTTACACTAACTGAGGAATCACTTCTACACCACAAATCACTCATGTTTTGAAGATTTCAAGAGCATTTTTTTTTTTTTTTTGAGACAAGGTCTTGCTCTGTAGTTCAGACTGGTCTTGAACTCACTATGCAGCACAGGCTGGCCTCAAATACAAATCATACACACATACACACACAACACCCATCCTACCACCAACACACACTGCTCCCATGCAAACACTAATTACAGGTCAGAGCGCAGCCAGCTGTGTCCCTCCCACTCCTGCTGCCTCACAAAGCACCATCTGGCAGGAACAATACCGAAAACCAGCCCATCCCAGTCACAGAAAGACAATGTCACAGTGGGACGTGGTGGCACATGCCTGTAATCCCAGCACTCTAGGAGGGCTACAAGTGTGAGCCCAGATCAAGCAACTTAGAAACTTAGAAACTTAGCAAGACCCTGTCCCAAAATAAAAAAGAAATTAAAAGGGGCTGGGGATGTAGCTCAAAGCAAAGGCCCCAGGTTCAATCCCCAGCATTAAATAAATAAATAAATAAATAAATTTTTAAAAAGCCAAATTTCCTCTCCCTGAACCCAGCAGGAAGCAGACATCTGGACATAGCCATTAGGGTCTTCACTCCGCTGAGCAAAAAAATAACTCCCTTGGGAAGCCTCCAGTAATGGTTGATACACTGTGTCAACTCGAGAAGTTTAGAAGTTTAACTAAGGGATTAGCAGGGAGCCAGGGTCCCTCCTTTGTAAACATCCTCAGCCTGTGCAAGAGGAGCTTACTGGAGATTGTGTGAGTGCTACACCTCCCCTAAGGAGAGGGGTAGCCTGCTTACAGTATAAGGGAGGAAAAGAGGTTTATTCTCCCCCTTTTTGCTCTTGCTGCTTTTGCTGTCTCTGCCACCTTGAACTATCGCCCCTGTGCCCTGCCACCCTGCCTTGGAGCCAGCTGATTACACACTGAAACCTCCACAAATTGAGCTAAATAAACCTTTCCTTCTTTAATTTGGGGAGTCAGGTATTTTGTTTGTTATGAGAGAAAACTAACCAAGACACTTCTCCAGGGCTTACACCCATTAGATTCCTGACAGGAGAAATGCTTTCTGGTGCCTAACACTCTGCAGGTTCTATTGGAGGATGTGGGGGGGGGCAGAAAGAGGCTGAGCCTCACTCTTGGAGGAAGGGTACCCGGCTACCAGCGCACTCCTGGAACCATCCCTGCCCAGAACCCTCAAGCCCCCCAACCCCAGAACAGAGAGACCCAGAGGAAAGCATGACCCACATGACCCACACTCAGCCCACACCCACATGTTCCGGGTCTGGGAGGTGGACAGGTGACCAGGGGCCTGGAAGTCACAGCTCCTGTGATGGAGGAGACAGGCATGGGACAGCTCTGTCACTGCCCAAGAACAGGGCTCTGCAGGCTGGCAGCACAGCACTTGGGGGCACAGCTGGACAGCTGTCCAGTAACGCTGCCCCAGAGAAGATACCATGAGGACATGGGGACAGCAAAGGTCTCTCAAAGCAGAACTAGCTTTGCCACCAACCAAACCACCTCAGGAAAAAGCTTCCAGGTGAAGCAGAAGGCAGGGGGACAAGTGGGTATAGGCGAGGACAGGCAGAGGCAGAAGCAGCTCCTTCACCTTTTGGACGAGGGTCCAGGAGGCATCAGAACTGGGCTCCTCTGAATTTTCCTGCCAATTGCCAGAGTCTTGGATGGAATGCAGGTCCCCGTCCTCCTTCAGAGGTTCTCCAAGCTCCAGCTCTCCCTCAGCAGCTGAGCACATCAAGGAGTTGTTTTCAGCATCTACAGGCAGATAAGGGAAGATTAGGAGAGAGTGAAGAGCCCGGGAAGGGGACACCAGCACTCCCCTCTTGAGCACTGCTCAGGCGGATCAGTCCTGTCCTCCCCTGAGGCCAGGCAGGACAGGGCCAGGAGCCCGATCCCAGCTGCAGCACGGGGCAGGTCAGAGAAAGACGGGGGCAATCTGAACATCCACCTGATTAGTGCCTCAATTCCATTTCTCTAAAGCAGTACCCACCCATTCCTCTTCTCCCAAAAGCTCCTCCTCCCATGGTGGACCAAAGGCCTCTAGAGGCTCCCGATTCCTGGCTCTGACCCACTTGTCCACCTGCTGGTCTACATCCATCCACAGAAGCCATCTGCTAGCATCACTCAAAACCGCCTGCCTGGGCCCAACGGCCCCCTTTGAGGGGCGTCCACTTTCACACCTGGGTCTCTGTAACCCCAGCGCTCTCACATAGTTCTGTCTAGAATCTTCTCTTACCCCGATCCCCTGAGACCCCTCTCCACGGCCCCAGGTTTGCTCCAGGTACACACCCTGCTCTGGGTGCTTCCTTCCCAGCCCCTCCTGTCCACCCTCTCCTAGCACTGTCCCTCCCAGCCGTAGCCTCTGCACGCTCTGGAGGGCAGGACAAGACCTAGGGGGGTGTTGAGCCCAGGCCTGGCCACTGCACGGCACTCAGGAGTTTTGCTGAAGGAAGTTCACTAATGGGACTTAGAACTGGTAACAAGTCCTCCAATTGTGTGCAGGTGTTTGCTCTCACACACACCTTATAGCCAAAAAGTAGAAGCTGGAAAAACATCTTCAACAAACAGCCCAGGCCACTTTCCTTTGCAACCTCAACACTGAATTAGAAACTAGGGGCTCTGAGTTCTCTCCCTGCCACCGGGGCAGCCCTGGCCAGCCTTACTCACTCAGGACCTGTATCTGCTGCCGGGCTCACAGAAGGGAATCTGACACAGCCACCCCCTTCAACTGGAGGGACCCACAGCTCAGAGCTGCAATGGATGCTCAGAACCACAGCGCCATTCCACCAGCCTCATGGAGGAGGGTGAGGTGGTTGGGACCAGAGGAAGGGGCAAGAGGCCTGTAAACAACTGAATCCTCCAAGCAGGAGCCGGGGCTTCCTCCCGCTCAGCTGGGGAGCAGGACTGCTCCAAGGACTAAGTAAGCATCAGTACAAAATAGGTGCCAGGTTTGGTGGCACACACCAGTAATCCCTGCTACTCAGGAGGCTGAGACAGGAGGATTACAAACTCAAAGCCTTCCTAGGCAACAAAATAGCCTAGGTTATTTTGAGACAAAGTCCCCAAAAAATAAAAAAGACAAAATCTCAAAAAAAAAATAAAAAAGACAAAGTCTCAAAAAAATAAAAAAGAACTGGAGTATATATACCTCAATGGTAAAGTGTTTGCCTAGCATTCACAAGGCCTTGGGTTCCATCCCCAGTCACACACACACACACACACACACACCTTCCCTAAATTAAAAAAAAACCTGAAGTCAGGCTATTCAGCAGGCCTGGATGGCTACTCCCTATAATTCCAGTACTCTGAGAGGCTGAGGTAGGACAATCTCAAGTTCATGCCCAGTTTACACAACTCAGCAATTTAGCAAGACTCTGTCTCAAAATAAAAAATAAAAAAAGGGGCTGGGGCCATAGCTTAGTGTGAAGGTTCTAGATTCAGTCCCCAACACAGGAGGGGAGGGGGCAGAGGCAAAGGCAGTTTAAAGAAATAGATACACAAGTGGTCTCTCACTTCCCAAAAGATGCTCAGCTTCCCCGCCAATGAAGTAAATCAGGATAGAAGCAACGGGATGCCATTTCCATCCATCCCCCAGCACCCAGCACGGATGGCAAGGCCAGCCCCTCCCAGGACCGGAGATGCTGTGCCCAGAAATGGAACCTCAGGGACCTGCTGCTGGCCACAGAAGCTGCCAGGGGATTCGAGAGTGAAAAAGCCCCAGCCTGAGGGTGCAGCACCTCCCCATCAGGACAGCCTGGTTGGCAGCCTGGCTCCTACTCTGCAGTGGACGGAAGTGCCCAGAACCGGCTGCTGCGTCAGGTCCTGCCACACGGCCAAGCAAAACATGGAGGCGCAAACAAGAGGCACAGTGTCAGCCGAGAGTGTGAAGGGGCTCAGCAGGGGACTTCAGATCCTCCTGTCGGAGGCAGGTCATGTGCCACCCACATGCATATTTTTTGATTTTTGGTTTTTTGAAGACAGGGTCTTGGCTTTGAAGTTCAGGCTGGCCTTGAAGTCACTATGTAGCCCCAGCTGGCCTCAAACTCATAGCAATCTTCCTGCCTCAGCCTCCTAGCTGGGGTTATAGGTATGTGCCACCATGCCTGGCTACATGCATATTTCTATAGTCACAGTAATACAAAGGAAAGTAGCCAAATACAGAAATCATAAGAACAAAAGTACAGAAAGATTCAGGAACCTGCCCAGGTCCCCCAGTGGCATGAGTGAGGTGGGATAGAAGAAATGAAGACAGGTGGCTGGGCGTGGCGGCACACACCTGTAATCCTAGCACTTGAAAGGCTGAGGCAGGAAGATTGCTGACAGTTTGATGGCAGCCTGGGCTACATAGTGATTTCAAGGCCAGCATAAACTACGTAGTGAGAATGTCACAAAAAAAAATCTTTTAAAATTTAAAAATAGAAAAGAAAAAATAAAGACAGATAAAAAGGAGGCAAGGAAAATCCCAACTTTAAAATTGCACCTTTAAGAAAACTGCAACTTCCTGGTACTAAATAAAAGAAGACACGAGAAAAGAAAACGGCAGCAGAGGAAGGTGGTACACATCTATAATCCCAGCACTCTGTGAGGCTGAAGCAGGAAGGTTGCAAATTCAAGTCTAGCCCAGGCAACGTAGTGACTTGGTGAGACAGAGCCTGTCTCAAAATAAAAAATAAAAGGCCTGGAGATGTAGGTTAGTGAAAAGGTCTTGGATTTGATCCCAATTACCACAAAACAAAAACACAACAGGCTGCAGTGGCTCAGTGCGAAGGGAGGGGAGTTAACCCTCTCCAAACCAGGACACTGCTGAAGCCAACACCCAAGGGTCCCAGAACAGCCAGACCCAAGAAACGGGGTACAAGGGTGGGTGCCAGGGCTGGGGCCGCAGGAGTGTTGGATGGGGACAGAGTTTCAGTTTGGAAGAAGCGGGAGCTCTGGAGGTGGACGGTGGTGATGGCCACACAGCTATGTGAGTAAACTGAATGCCGCTAATCCCTACCCAGAAGAGGATCAAAGGGTGAAATCATGTGACTATTTTGTCACAATTGAAAAACACACAAGCACACCGTACCACGCAAGTTTGTCCTGTGTACCAGGTCTGGAGCCAGTGGGGAGAGATAAGCAAAACTCAGAAATCAAATACCCACAGCATGAGTCGCTCTCCACCCTGCCGACCCCATCCCTTCTACACCCACCTGGGCCCTGGTCCTTAGGCTGTTCCTG
Source organism: Chinchilla lanigera (assembly GCF_000276665.1). Taxonomy (NCBI): domain Eukaryota; kingdom Metazoa; phylum Chordata; class Mammalia; order Rodentia; family Chinchillidae; genus Chinchilla; species Chinchilla lanigera. Next base: position 2,593,128 of record NW_004955506.1, read on the forward strand.
AAGCTGGGTCACCACCCACCAGGGGGAGACCTCCACCTCCTTAACCTGCACCCCAGCCGATCACACCAGGGCCTGAGCTGAACCCCCAAGGATGATCCCACCATCACCCTCCTGAGCTCCTGGCCTATGTGGTCTGACAATTCTCATCTCGTCTGTCCCTCCATTATAAAAATGTCTTCAAACTTAGAAAATGAGAGCGAAACACAGTGCCTGGGGTGTCACCGACCCCTTAAAAATAACCTTCCAGAATTTGAGGAACCCCACTGGGGTTTTTGGGGACTTGGGCCGGCCGGGCCAGTAGTTTACATTTTGAACAAACCTCCCAGGAGACCCCATGTGCTGAGGACACACAAGCAACCCCAACTGACGGCCTTCAAAGCCCTCATCCTGGCCGAGCTGCCACCTCCCACCTGCGCCAGGGACCCCATGTCCTCTCTATGCCTTTATCCGGGGTCCCCCAAAAGCCTGGCATCTGGGAGCCTCTGGGCAGGGAACATGGTGGCCTCTGCTGACCCATAGGTCCCTGCCCTGTCTGAGCCCTAGGGAGTGGCCCACCTCAGCTTAGCCCCTGGAGCTGGCCTCTGGGACTCTGGCCCCCATCCCTGATCCCCACCCCCACCAGCCCGGGGGCGGGGGGACTGTAAGTGGCTGAAAGGAAAGAGTCAGCAGGCTTTGGCCTTTCAGTAGCTGCAGCCAAGGCCCCACCCTAGATTCAGTTTCCTTTTCCTTCTCTTCTGGGAAGGGGGCCGTGTGGGATCAAACTTGACCTCACATACCCCAGACAAGTGCTCCTGTGCTGAGCTGCACCCTGGTTTCAGTTTCTATTCCTGTACGCAGCATCCCAGCCACGTGTGAGGAAGCTGCTCACAAACTGGGCCGGAGCCCTGACTCCAGGGCACAGAGGGCTCTGCACCCTCTTTCCCCACCGGCCACCTGCCCGAGGGGAGGACCCTGGGCCGGGTTCAAGTTTGAGAAGACTTCACAGCATCTCAGAAAGAGGTGCCACACTCCCACGCTCTCAGACAGACCTTCATTTTTTTCCTGTTCTGGTGCCAAACGCTTCAGTGGCCCTCACAGCCCTACCCAAGCCCTCACCCAGAATAAAGGAGGATTAGGATGGTGACCTTTCAGGGAAACCCTACCAGGGCAAGGCCATGGGGTCACCCATTTCTCCACAGGAGCCTGAGACTTAGAAAAGCCACTCAAGCTGTCCACACCATCCCTTCCAGCCACACTCAGGAACCTGACCACCCAGCTTTGTCCCCTCTCAGTAATTACCTAGTGCCGCACCCCCCCCTTAAGAGCTGGGCTGTGCCTGCTCATCAAAGGAAACCACACCAGCACCCATGTTTCTCCCTTCACACTGAGGCCAGCAAGACCTCAGCCAAGGTTCCTCCCAAGACATTGGCTCCAAAGAGTTCAAATCCTGCCTCTAGCAGGTGCTAGCTGTATGACATGGCTGAGTTACTTAACCTCTCTGTGCTTTGCTCCCAGCATTTGTAATAATGGGATTTATCACAGCTATATACTCAGCACAGTACCAGGCAAATCTCAGGGTACAGACTGGGGTTTTCCCATCTCCAGAGCTGCAAACCTTCCCCTCCCCAGCATGGGCAGATGTTCTTCCCAGTGCCCAGGTGGTGCAGTCCCAGCAGAGGGGTGTCCCACAGGATCCAGGCACCAGAGGGTCCATCAATATCAAAAGCCAAGAATCCATCACCAGTCTGTTGATCACCAAGTGCACCCATGCTGCTGTGACCCAGCCAGTCCCAGCAGACTCAAAAGAAAAACCAGAACCCTTAAAATGTCACCCAAAGCCCTTCCCCAAAGATTCAAGTAGAAAAGGAAATCATAGGAAGGCTGAGGCAGAAGGATTGCCAAGTTTGAGTTTCATCTGGGCAACTTTGGGTGCTGTGGAGGACCACCTGGATGACTCTCCTTGAAAGAAGAACAATTATCTCCATTTTGGCTAAACCTGGCCCTATTTCCATGTAATGATATGTACAGAGCTGGCTAGCACTTTCCCTTATCCCTTCAGTTTGCTTTAACAGTGCATATCAGTCCAGCCCAGTTGCTAATGTGTAGTCTTTGAAGCAAGGGAACAGGTGAGTGTTACTCTGCCCCTGTAGTTCCCAAAAACATGTGAGCAAGGCAGGATGGAGAACTGTGCTCCATGCTGTCCTCCACGCTGTTGGCTGGGATCAAGCCTCAAGATAAGAGGCTATGACTTCCCAGGGCATAAAAGATTACACATCAGAGTTGAAGCACCGACCCCAAAACATTAGATACTACCTCAAATTGCGTTATGCAGATTATCCTCTGCATATCCCTCTCTGCATACTGCAGAGGTGATTTCAGACCACCTAGCCCAGCTCACAGCACTCATGTATTTCCTGCCACTCTCACACTTGCTTATTCCTGAGCCACTCCCCTCATCAAGAATGAATTAAACCTCGGTTATGCTTAGTGTCTTTGTCCTCTCCATGGGTTGCACTAGAAATGGTAGATTGGAATTAACTCACTAGAATTCCAGTAACTTCCATGGGGTTACAAATATAAACTTCTTGGATCCTCGAACAGGACCGGGAAGGGCTCTCTATAGGGTGCCCTGCCTCAAAACTTAAAAACATAAAAAGGGCTGGGTGTATATCTCAGTGATAAAGCGCATATAGGTTTGATCCCTAGCGCCCCACCACGCACACACAGAGGAAATCAGTGAGACAAAAATCAACAACCAGCAGCAGCCACCTCACACTCATATCTCTCGAGCCCAATAAAGGCACTGTGAGATTCAAGTGCGGTGGAAGAGCTGGGGCCACACTCCATCCAGGCACAGAGGGCAGCACTGCCCCCAGGGCACAACAGAAGTCCCCAGGGAACACATCCACAGACCTGTGTGCAGGGTGCCTGTTCAGAAACAAACGCGCCTGTCTTCTCGCTGGCCTGCTCTGATGCACCCTGTGCCGACTGTGGGCCAAGCACTGTGCAAGGAGCATGGGATAAGGCAGAGCACAGAGACAATGCCCCCTAGGAAGGCACAAACTGGTGACCCGGTGCCAGGTGGGCAAACCCAGGTGAAGGGAAACTGGGAATCTGGGCGAGGGGATTACGGTTTCAAGTGGGTGCTCAGGACAGCCTCACTGGATGGCGAAGACTGGGCGGTGGTTAGGGCTCAGGCACTGCCCTGCACTGGGTGGGCTCCAGGTAGTGTGAGCAGGTAGTACAAAGGCCCTGCAACTGGGGCACATCTAAGGTGTCCCAGAGGGCTCTGGGGCAGCGGGAGAGGGGCAGAGAGGAAAGGGAGAGGGCAGCAGGCTGTCTCGTGCCCCTCAAGGGCAAGTGAGACCCGTCAGTGCACCCCCACCCCACCCCAGAGCTTCTCCATCCATCTACTAGCAAGTACAGGAAGGGGCCTGGGGGAGCTGTGGCGACCCCTTGCGGTCACACTACAAACCAACACTGAGTACTCCGACATCCAGAGAGCCTCTAAAGACCCTAGGCTTGCGGGGTGCGGGGAGACGAGGAACTCGGGGGAGGCTCTCTCGCACACCCATGGGATAGCAGAACCCCCCAGTTCTATCGAAGAAACGAAAGCGAAACTTCAAAAAGGCGATTGGTTCTGCTGGCAAGAACCCGGCCAAAATGACCAACAACAGTGCCTCTGCAAAGTCGCAGGAGCCGCCAGGGGCTGCCCATTGGCCGAGCCCCGCTTCCCGGGAAGCAGGCTTAGACGCTCTGTGCCGGGACCCTGGCGCCCCACCTCACCTGCCGTAGGGGCTGCGGGGGGCAGCCGCAGTCCACACTGGCTGCAGAACTTGGCGACTCGCTCGCTGGAGACATGCCGGCACCGAGGGCACTCCATGCCTGGAGGGCTGCTGACGGCCGGCCGCGGCGACAGATCTGCAAGAAAGGGCAGAGTCCGCGAGCTGCCCGCTATAAGCCGCGCCCCCTGTCACGTGACCACGGTCCCGCTTCAGTTTCATTTTCTAAGAAAGGGAAATTATGACAGCCCAGCAGGTCCCCTAATCGATTAAAACTCTGGCACCATTGTGTCCTCTGCACAGCTCAGGGCTCCTGCCCTATCCCAAGTCTCGCTCTGCCATGGCTGGAATCACTGCCCTCTTGGCTCTTCTAGTCTCCTCCTGTCCATCCACCACTATCACCACCCACGTAAGGCCCAAGCTGTCCAGCTGAGACCATGGGCCAAGCTGCTTCTCCGGGGTGACTCCTGAGAAGGGGCGTGGGCACAGGCAGCCCTGCAGCCTGTGTAGACCCTGACACAGGATATGGGGGGCCACTTGGTGGCCTGCAGGGCCGGTGCCCTGCTACCCTGGGTGTCTCAGGGCCCCAACAGGAAAGTGGGCAAAACACCTGCTCGAAAGTAGCCACAGAGGAGGATTAGGCGAATCATCCAGTAAGGATGGCTGGCACTACCAGCAGCCGCGGTGAGCCCTGTGCAGGCCGCTGGGAGCCCGACAGCTGCGGAGGCCGCCTCTTCTCCTTGACCAGGGAGGGCACTTAATACCCTCTGGGGTGGGTGGTGTCACAGCAGGCATGCAGGCAGGCAGCCCCTCAACTCTGGGCCTAAACGTCAAGGCACTGGCCCTAGCAGGGCACTGGAAGGCACACCTCTACAGGGCTCGAACCAAAGAACCAAAAAGCAGTGGCTATGATGGCTCCTCCCACTGCCGGGAAGCATCAGAGACTCTGTGACACCCCAAAGCCCCTGGCTCATTTCTCTCCTGTCAGGGCTCGGTCTCCACTACTTGATTATAAACTCTTTAAGGCAGGGCCCAGTCGGGGGTGGGAGGGGGGTGCTGCTCCCAAGTCCTGTTCCCTACAGTGACGCTCCCCTCTACACACTCCCGCAGCCAACCACTACCAGGGCCCGGCCCACACCACCCCGGCCCCCTTCTTTCCAGTTTTGGGAGTGAAAAATAGCTGCCCTCCACCCTTCTAGGTTCTCGGGCTGGGCTATGAACGAAATCAATGTGAGACAGATTAACAAGAGGAAAAAGTATACATATTTAATTACGTACTTACGCACGCACACATGGGAGTCCCACAAAATTCAGGAGTCCAAGAATTTCCTATATGGATGTAAGTTTTTCTTACTAGAGGATTCCTGGGCCAGCCGTCCTTGGTGGCACAGGTCTGTAATGCCAGCCCTCTAAGAGGCTGAGGAAGGAAAGCCACAAATGGAAGCCCAGGTAGGGCAATTTAGTGACTTACACAAACCCTTTCCTAAAATTAAAGATAAAAAAAGGCGGGGATACAGCTCAGTGCCAAGGCCCTAGGTTCAATACCTACTACCGCAAACAACAACAACAACAAAAAAAACTAGAGGCATTTGACACTCGCCTCCCCAGTATGCAAGCGCTCATGCCCATTGGCTCTCAAGGCCACTGTCAGGAAGGGCGCCCACCCGGGCCTCAACGCTGCACTCCGGGTGCCACGGCTCCGGGAGGCCACGCGTTTCTCCTAAATTAGTGCGGGTACATTTCCAGGGGACGAAGGGGTCGGCGCGCAGGGGTGCGGGGGGTGCAGCCCGCAGATCTGGCTGAATTGCCCTGGCACCCCCGGTGGGGCGGGAACCCTAACCTTCCTACATGTCGCCAGGGCTCCTGGAAAGGTCAGGGGCCCGCTGTCCGCCGCGGTAGAGCGGGTCCGGTCAGTTCCGGGACCAAGGCGGGCCCGACACCGGGCAGGAAAAGAGAAACTTGGGGCCGGCAGGAAGAGACAGCCGGACCCCGACGCCTCCCCCGCCTCAGGCCACGGCTCTGAGCTGCTGGACCCGTGCACCTGTGCCTGGAACCCCGCAGCTGCAGCCCGCCGGGCCGGACCCCTCTTCTGAACTCGCACTCCCGCCTCGCGGTCGCTCCGACCCACATGACCCGAATCCCGGCTGCCCGCGCACCCTAGCGCTCGCGTCCACACCGCGCGGCCCACACTTTCGGGTCACACGGCCCGCAGCACCGCCCTTACTCTTTGCGCACCACGGAGCCCGCGCGGGCGTGGCCGATTTCCCTGTTCTGGCTCGGAGTCTCCCCCTGCCGTTGAGCACCGGTGCTGCCGAGCCAGGGCCCCACGAGGGTCTCCTCGAGCCCCCTACTCACCAGCGGCCAGGAGATGGGGCCTGGAGGATGACTTTCCCCAGCCCTGGCCCCTGCCCCTTGGACCCCGGGAGGGTTGCTCTGCCCAGCTTCAGGACACGTTGAAGGTCTGCAGCTCACCACACCAGGGCGATGAGTGGATTAAACGGCCACGCGACCAATGGCAGTAGTCACTGCCAGGGAGTGGGCACCATGCCTGCGACCGCGCGGCCCCTCTGTGCTTCAGTTTCCACATTTATGAGGCTCCTAGTCCTGCCTCCTAGGGCTGCTGTAGTATCAACTTCCCTGATATATAATTCATATTCAATAAAATGCATAAGTTTAAAAATTTTCAGCCGTGCATGGTGGCTCATGCTTGTAATTCCAGTACTCAGGAGGTTGAGGCAGGAGGCTTGCCATTGTTATAGACAGCTAAATTAGGTAGAAATATAGGCAATCAGACAAGGCTGGGCCCTCAAAGGAGCCAGTGCAGAACACGGGATATATGGCAACTGTGGGGGACAGACCTGGACAAAAGATGAGCGGACCCAGCACTCGGGAGACTGAGGCAGGAGGATCACTGCAAGTTCAAAGCTAGCCTGGGTTACAAAGTGAGTTCAAGGCCAGCCTAAACTGCACAGTAAAACCTTGTCTCAAAAAAAAAAAAAAAAAAAAAAAAGAGGAAACAAATGCAGCCACATACTTCCCTTAAGGATAAACAACAGATATTGATATTCTAAATAGGTATCGATCACCTTGAGAAAGCTAGGAAGAGCTCCTGTTGTGTTTCAGGTCCACTTGATACCCGACTTGCTTTCTTTCCCATTTGATCCCGATTTAATCAATATTACCTGAGCAATTATACTCAGTCTTATGACCACCTTAGGCCTACCTTGTAATTTCCCATTTTTCCCCACTTTGGACCTGCCTCACCTCGTGATTTTCTCTATAAAAATCCCTAGAGAAGGCAGGGTCCTCAGCAACCCACTCGGGTCCCCTTCCGTCTCTTTCTTGGACAGAAGCTTTCTTTCCCCAATAAATATATCCCGCTCTTAGCATCCATTGTTCCTAGGATTTATTCTTTGACTTTAGAGAACAGGAACTAGTACCAGATGTTTAGCAGTTTGGAAGTTTCGTTTCCCTCTATCTCCATGAGTTCGGGGTCAGCCTGGGCTTCAGTCAGTTCAAAGCCAGCCTGGACTACACAGCAAGACCCTGTCTCAAAAAAAATTTTTTTCCCCATTTTTATTAATGTTGCCATGGAATGAGTCAATGATGTTCCAGGCTGTTGCCTACAACGAGGAAAAGAGTTGCCAAGTATACACCTAGCAGTAGGCAGTAAGCAGCTACATTTACTGAAGATCACAGGAAGTTGTGCTAGGGGAAAATACTGCGAACAAATGATAAGGCACTGACTGAAAAAGATACAGGGGGACAGAAAAGCACTGTGTACAGGTCAAGGGACACAGAAGTAGCAACAGTAACAGACCACAGGTACATCAGGCTTTTGGAATTTAAGGATATGCACTTCAGCCCAGGTGCATATCCTTAAATCCTGACTCAGTGTGACTGACAGGAATGATTGACAGGATGCTGAGTCATCTTAGGGACCCAACATGCATGCTTGTCCCAGGATTCACTGATCTTAATTACATTTATGACATATGATACTGTTACAGAAAATAGACCAAACATGGGAAGAAATGGAACCGAGAAGGTTTAGGATGTAGTTTATGTACACCAGTGGGCCTGGCTGGGATCTCTCGCCCAAAGAGTCACAGCCCCACCCCTCGGGGCTTGGGGACTTTTATAGGGAGGGCAAGCAGGGAGTACAAAGGCAGATTTGGCACCCTGGATTGGAGGGTTGGGTGACATCCTGAGTTGCTAAGGAGGTTTAAATATCTCAAGTTGCATTGCAAGGCCATCAGTTACACAAAGCCAGTAAAGAGAGGGGTTTATACAAAGGAAGGAGTGTTTTGTTATTGGGCCTACTGGACATGTCTGCTTGGTCTTGACAGGCATCCCGGGCAGGCTTTTATTTGAAATTTTTAATTTCCCACTTCAATACCTGTTTATGAACCTGTAATGAGGTGGGAGTGGGGTGAAGGCAACAGAGGGTCAGGCTGGGAGATTCAACACACAAATGACCTCCCGGGTTTTTGCTATTTTCCACCTGTCTTAGAACAATGGAAGCAGGAATGACCTTTGGGTGCTGTTTAGAATTAAATGGAGGGAAGGGGGTGACTCCCGCAGCACCAGTGTTTCTAACTGTACTGTTAATATGTTTGCAGTTCATAATGAGTACACTCATCTTGGGGAGTTGGTCCATGTACATGACACATCTTAATTCTTTTCACTTCCCTTCATCTCTCCCCCAGTGCACCCATTTAAGTGCAAGTTCAGTAAAGTTTGAGAAATGCACAGACCCAACTAAGATCCAGAATAACCACCTCACCCCCAAAACGTCTCCTCACGCCCTTCCCAATCTCCAGATGACAATCTGGCCCAGCAGCCCCTGCTCTGACCTCTGAGATACAAACGATTTCACCTGGTCTAGAATCTACATAATGGAACCACATGCAATAGTAACAGATCCAACAGATCCAACAGATCTTGGAAGGGTGCAAGATCTATCTGTCTGTGCACGAGGAAGCCAAAGGAGCTCATGTAGTGTCCCATGTGAATCCATGTCAGGAGGACAAAGGGTCTATGTTTTACGTGTGGCTCCTCTCTGGCAACAAATGCTTCTGAGGTTCCTCTGCGCTGGTGCAGCGTCAGGAGTCTGTATCATTTCTCGCTAACTCCGGCTCCGTTGAATGGGCCTGTTGCCCTGCTAATGGATATTAGGTTTGTTTCTAGGGCTTTGCTGTGATTTTTATTTTTTCAGTACTGGGGGTTGAACTCAGGGCCTTTATACTGAGCTACCTGCCTGGTGCATTTTTTAACTTTTTATTTTGAGACAGGGTCTTACTAAATTGCTAAGAGGCCCAGGATGAGCTCAAGCTTGAGATCCTTTGGCCTCAGCTTCCAAGAGGGCTGTAATTAAAGGCTGGGCTGAAACTGTGGAGGACCACCTGGACAACTCTCCTTGAAAGAAGAGCAATTGTCTCCGTTCTGGCTGAGCTTCACCCTATTTCCATGTATTGGTATGTACAGAGGTGGCTAGGACCCTTTCCTTACCTCTTCGATTGGCTTTAAGCAATGCATATTGGTCTAGCCACAGTATTGATGGTAGCCTTTGAAGGCCCCTGTTGTTCCCCTGTGTGAGCCAGGATGTAAAGCCAATGCTCCATGCTATCCGTAGGGATCCAGCCTGAGATAGAGGCTATGACTTCCTGGGGCTTGAAAGATTACACATCAGAGCTGAAGCACCGACCCCAAAACATTAGATACTATCTCAGTTGTGTTATGCAGATTTCTTTTTCTGCATATCCTTCTCCCTGCGTATGGCAGAGGTGATTGCAGGCCTCCTACCTAGCCCAGCTCATGGCACTCACCTACTTCCCACGATTTTCACAGTCACTCATCCTCAAGCCACTCTCTCTTCGTGAATGAATAAAACCCAGGTTAGGCCTGGGGTCCAGGACTTTGTTCCAGATAGCCATCACTGTGGCTGGACTTAGGACCCCTTGGCTCCCCATAACTACAAATATGCCTTCGTGTCTTTATTCTAAAATGCCATGGGTTGCATTTTAAGTGGTAGATTGGAACTGACACTCCAGGATTCCAGTAACTTCATGGGATTACAAATATAAACTTCCTAGGCCACAACAAGGACTGGGAAGGGCTCTCTATATGACACAATTTTTTATTTGACCCCTAAAGCCATGAGGATTTCTCCAGAGCTAGGAGGCCAGGACCAAGAAAATGACCAACCCAGTCCCCCAGCTAACTCTTAAAGCTGGCCTCCTGCCTTCACAGGTGGGCTGGAGTGAGCTACTTCACCGGAGCGAGCCCCCACCAGCGGCTCCAGTTGGAGTCCTTTCCTGTTTTCTCTCACTCTCCTTTCTTAATGGCTGGCCTGATCTTTGCCAGCTCCTTAAACAAAGATCTCTTACCATTTTCTCTTACTTTGTGTATCATTCAGCATGTAATAGAAAAACACTGAATGCAAGATATACAATACATAATAATTTACAAGATTGGCTTGCGATAACCGTCACGTCAGGTGTGGAAGGGTGCAAGATCTATCTGTCCGTGCACGAGGAAGCCAAAGGATCCAGTTGAAGGCTTGGAGCTCATGTAGTGTCCCATGTGAATCCATGTCAGGAGGCCAAAGGGTCTGTGATTGATTGAAGGCTTAAGGTGTCAGGCGTGACCTGAGAAAGACGTTCACAATAAAGCATGCTACCCTATACAAGCAACAGAAATCTGTTAAAAAAAAAAAAAAAAAAAAGACCATGCTGCCCTCAGCAAATAGAGCTGATGGCCATAAGGAAATTTAGGACTGGGAATACAATGTCTTAGGTGCCAGAATGTCCAGCAATGTCCACACATCTGCACTGACCATCCTAGGAACTTTGACCTCACATATTTCATCCAGATTCCTTGGATTATAAACCTGTCCCCAAACCCTATATTAACTCAATGCTTCCTCCAGACCAGCTGCTGATAGCGCTCCAATTTCAGCCTGCCTATACCTAAAAGAAATTCGGTCCAGCCTTTTCCCCACATGAGCCTGTCTCTCAGTGTTCCCTTTAATAGAGGGGTCTGCACTGGAAGCCAAGAGACGACAGCCAAGGTGAAGGTGAAGACTAGAGCTCCTCCAAAGAAACAGAAGTGAGCCTTCCTTCTTCCTCTCACTTTATACCATTTAGGCAGCAAATTTATTGATCACTATTACTCAAACCCAGTAAATCCCTGTGCTGAGCCAATTTAGTTGGGCATTTCTTACTCAAGTTGACATAATCAGTTAACTATTACACTTTCCAATTAGTCTTTTTTGTCCTTGTAGACTTGTGCTCTAGTTTTATTTTTATTTATTTGTTTCTTTTTTGAGTCAGGGTGTCCCTAGGTAGTCCAGGCTGGCCTCTAACTCACTGTATAGTCCAGGCTGGCCTCACTCTTGCAGAGATCCTCCTGCCTCAGTCATCCAAGTGCTGGGATTATGGGTGAGTGCTATCACACTCAACTGCTCTAATTTTAATTTCCATTATCACTGAAAGCTAGGACCCATGCTAGCTGGTAATAAAGTGCTCCTCCCATGGCCCTTGTATTTAGCTCTTTTCTGTCTCCTTTTCCAATTCTGTCATGGCACATATATCATACTATTTGGTTACTTTAAAAGGTTGTGTGCAGCTGAGTGTAGTGGTAAACACCTCTAATTCCAGCACTGGCAAGTTTGAGATGGTAGGATTATGAGTTTAAGTGCAGTTTAGACTACATAGGGAGACTCTCAAAAAAGTTTAATGTACAGCTGGACAGGCAGCATACACCTGTAATCCCAGCTACTGGGGAAGCTGAAGCAGGAAAATTACAAATTTGAGCTTTGTCACAAAAGGGGGAGGCGAGGATGTAGCTCAGCATTCCCTGTAGTCAATCCCTGGGACACTGCAGTAAAACAAACACAAACATGAAAATAATTGCACACGTTTCAGTATCACCATCGCATCAGATACAGGCTACCCCACTGTTCCTTTGTCTGTGTCTGGTCCGTTCAGTAGCTGCCTGGTGGATGTAGCTACCATACTTACCACCAGGCTCGGGTCTCTGAGAGAGGCAGAGGGCCAGACCTCTAGACAAAAGATGAAAGGAATGCATTCGTGTACTTCCCCTAAGGATAAACAACAATGACTGGTATTCTGAATAGGTATGGATGACCTTGAGGAAACCAGGGAAAGCCACTGACCCTCTAGGAAAAGCCCGGTTCATGCTTGCTTGCTACGTGACTTGCTTCCCCATTTGATCCCCATTAATCAACATTACCTGAGCAATTAGGCTCATAATTTTATTGGTTGACCATAGTTTTGTCCCACCTCATGCCCAACTTGTAATTTCCCATTTTTTCCCAGTTTGGACTTGCCTCACCTCATAGTTTTGCTCTATAAAAATCCCTAGAAAAGGCAGGCTCCTCAGTAACCCACTCGGGTCCCCTCCTGTCTCTGTCTTGGACAGAAGCTTTCTTTCTCCTATAAACATTCTGCTTTTAACCTCCATTGTTCCTAAAATTCATTCTTGGGGTTTAGAGAACAGGAACATGTACCAGACATCTAGCAGGTTGGGAGTTTCTTGCTCCTATATCCCAGGGACCTGTGTCAAGAGTGCTCCCCAGAGCTCAGGTGCAGATCCCGAGATCAGGGCTGCTGCAGGAGGGGGCACCCCCAAGGACAGCAAGGAAGGATATGACTGGAGGTGCAGGAGAGAAAAATCTCAGAGAGGCAGTAGTTGGACACTTGTGGCTTTCCAACTGAATGCTAACCGTCACTGCAATTGGCTTGTATGGCAGCACAGGTCATGGGGAGCTGCTGAAGCTGGAGGTTGACCACGTGCAGGGGCGGAGCAAGGCTAGTCTCAAAACCACGGAACACCTGAAGCAAGTCACACACCTAAGCTGCTCTAGTCTCAAGAACACTGGGCTCCTGAGACAAGCCATGTGGATAAGCTATTAGGTGGAGAGGTTTCACATGACAGTCAACCTCTCAAGCATATAAATAAACACCTGCAGCCCACAAGCATGTGTTCCTTCTCTTTCTCCTTCTTCCCTTCCTTCCCTTCAAGAGGGAGGGCTCCATACGGCCTCAGTTTTCTGTATTCTGACTCTTGTCCTTTTTTTCTTCATCCTCTTACCATCTTCACCCTGGGAACATCGAAAGCTATATGGGATGCAGCACGGATGGTATGGATGGCTTCCCTCAAGTGGTCCCAGGCCACGCTGGGGGAGATGTCAGGAACATAAAGTATGGTGGACATTGAAAGTCTGACTCCCAGCCATGTTGAGAAGACGCCAGGTGGTAAGCTCATGCTTGTAGTCCCAGTACTGAAAGGCTGAGCCGGATGGATCACAAACTCAAGCCCAGCCTGGAGAATTTAGTGAGACCTGGTCTCAAATAGAAAAGGGCTGGGGATAGAGCGCAGTGAAGAAGCCCTGGGTTCAACACCCAGAACTGCAAAAAATGAGGATGAAGAGCTCATAAGCCAGATACAATAGGTGACCCTGGTCTAACCCTTAAGGGGGAAGAAACTATTTTCCTAAGTGCCTCACAACTTTCAAGCCCCTTCCCCACTCATGCTTATCTCTTCTCAGAACCCAAAGCTATAAAGTCATTCAGATGTACTCTCAAATTGCCCCTCCTGCCTCCCTTAGTAGGATAGAACCTTAATTCTTCTAATTTAGAGACTGCTCTTTTCATCAAGCTAAGACAATCACTGGGTGGCCTTTCTAGCAAGTTATCAAATTCCTAACTAAGGGCTCTCACTTGTACCACTGGGCAACAAGAGAATTGTTATGGTTTAGATCTAAAATGTCCCCCAAATCCTCATGTGTTCAGAGGTGGGCCTTTTAGATAAGGTGACTAGATCGTGGGGCACTGTACATACTCATTTGTGAATTGATCCAAGGATGAGGTTAAAGCTAAATGTCCTGTTAGGAGGTGGGGGTCTATTGGTGAGAGGTGGTGTAATGGTTGATACATTGTGTCAACTTGAGAAGTCTAGAAGCTCAACTAAGTAACTCAGAAGTTCTACATCCTGGGATGTAGAGGACATGCCCTTACCACTCTAGAATGTTATTCATTGTGTCAACTTGAGAAGTGTAAAAGTTTAAGTGACTGGGCAGGGGGCCAAGGTCCTCACTTTGTAAACCTCCTCAGCCTGTGCAAGAAGAGGGCATGGAGTTGGTGTGAGTGCTACACCTGCCCTAGGGGGTGGTAGCCTGCTTACAATATAAGGGAGGAAAAAAAGCTTGCTCTCTCCTAGTTTTTTGCTCTTGCTGCTTTTGCTGTCTTCTGCCACCTTGAACTGTTGCCCCTGTGCCGTGCCACTCTGCCTGGGAGCCAGCTGATTATAGACTGAAATCTCCACAAACTGTGATCTAAATAAACCTCTCCTTCCTTAATTTTAGGTGTCAGGTGTTTTGTCTCAGCAAGGAGAGAAAAATAACCTACACATGCAGTCCCTGGGGGCATGACCTGGGAAGGGGGTATCTCCCTCCCCATTCCTCCATTCACTCTCTACTTTCTGGCCTCCATGATGACTTGAGCAGCTTTCCTCCCCCAGGACCTTCACCTACACTTTTCCTGCCTTGGAGCCAACGAATAGACTATGGACTGAACCCTCCAGAAGCCATGAGCCAAAAGAACCCTCTCCTCCTTTAGGTTGTAGGTGTCAGGTATTGTGTCCCACCAACAAAAAAGTGACTAAGATGGAGAGAAGCAGAAGAGCTAGCTGGATCTTCCAGCCCCACAAAGACAGAGTTCATTGTGCTGTATTCTTTCCCCCAAGATTTATTGTTCCAGGAGCTGAAACTGGATAGGAGAGTCAAGGAGGGAATAAGCCAAGTTTAAATTTAGAAACTAAGGCCCAAACTAAATCAAAGGCAAGCAGGCAAATGAAGTCTCTGGGTACCAAATTGTTTCAGAGCTGTGGTCAGTAAACAAGTAATGACATGAGCTGCACCTGCCCTGGCCTGGGCCTATCCATCTAAGGGCAACAGGGTGAAGGGCTTCCCATCTTCCCAACACCATCATCACCACACAGAACCAATCAGAAAAGGGCTGTTTTGAACCAATCAGAAGCTTGCTATTTCCAATCCTTCATTTGAATCTGGTACTGTTCACATGACCAATCAAAAGATACTCTTTTTTATCCTTTTTTACATGTGAATAGAACCAATCAAAAGACACCATTCCTGATCCTTCATTTACATGTAAAGGAAGCCAAGGTGTTTCTTGATAGGACAGTTTCTACAGGGCATGTGGCCCAGTGAGCATTTGATAGGACAACTTTCCCAGTGCCTTATTTGCATGAAAGAGAGATAACCAAGGGAGTTAGGAGGCAAAAGATCCATTCCCCTTAACTTAGGGCTGCTGTGTGCCTTTCCACTGTCCGCTCTCACTCTACACAATGTATTTCATTTCAGCCTTCAATAAATGTACACTTTCACTGCCTTTTCCATATGTTTTGTTCAATTCATTCAGTTTGTTCAATTAAGACACCAAGAACGTAGGAAGAAGTACTATCAGACTCTCTAAGCAGTACCACATCTGCACAGGTCTGAAGGCTGCTGGGCTAAAGCATTCAGGGTTGTACAGGGCTTTTGGGACCAGAACTGATTTAACCCAGGCAACACTTGACTCTGGGGCAGTTGTTTCTCTGCTAGGTCAAAGGAACAGGACCCCATGCAGGAATATCCAGCTCCACAAAACAGCTGATGCCCACCAGCCAAACCACAACCCACCACCCACCAATCGGTACACAGGAGCCCACAGATCTGAAGACAGATTAGTGAGTAGCTGCCATTAACCCAAAACCACAAGCACATCTGTTTCGTTGTTTATTGAGACAGAGTCTCACTGCACAGTTCAGGCTGGCTGTGAACTCACTATGTAGCCCAGGCTGGCCTTGAACTCACGGCGATCCTCCTTACGGCCTCAGCCTCTCGAGTTTTGGGATTACAGGTATCCATGACCATGCCCAGCTTCACAAGCCCTCCTGGTTTGGCAGTTTTTATTTATGTGGTTTGGGAGTAAATGTGAGGATTTTGCTCCTGTCTGCCTTGTCACACAACTTGCTCTCGGGTGACTGGGTCTGGAAGGCAGCAGCCCCAGGGCCCCATACCACAGAGGCCACAGAGGGTGCAGCCTCAGCGCTGTGAACATGAGTCCAGCCCACGCTCGCTGCTCTCTTCCCCTCACAAGGCACCCTTGTTCTCGGTGACTCCCATCCCCCCACACACTTAGCAAACTCTGTCCTCAGCAGCCCTGTGCTGTTGGGAGCATCCTTGCAGGTCCTGGAACATCTCTGCAGCTGAGCAATGTGAAGAGGACATCTAACCTTCCAGATGCACAGGGCAGGAGCGGAGTTACAGTTGGACTGTGTTCCAGGCCAAGTACGATCCATTCTACTGACACTGGATGAAGCAATGCCAAGGTCAAAGCAGTTCCATAAGTACATCCTCAGGAGCAGGGAGAGTGTACCCCAGGCCTGGACAGGGCACGAGCTGGGCTGGGCTTACCTTAGGATGAGCCTTGGGAGTACTGGGACGGTGCGGTCTGGTCCAGGTGGAGCAAGATGACCCCCACCCCTTTTAAATCTAAGCATTGCTGCATGCGGAACCCAGGGCCTTCATTCTGAGCCACCTCCCAGCCCTGTTTTTATTTTGAGACAAGTTCTAGCCAAGTCACTAAGCTGCCTCAGCTGGACTCAAACTTTCAATTCTCTTGCTTCAGCCTCCCAGAGTGCTAGGATTACAGGTGTGCCCCACCAGGCCTGGCTCCTTGTGGCTTAACTTGCATTTCCCTGATGACTGGTGATGAGGATCTTTTCATGTGATCATTGCCTGTGTTTTTCATTTGTGAAGGATCTGTTTAATTTGACTACTAATTCCTATTCTTTACTTTCTTCATCTCCTCAGATTGTCCCCTTCTTTTTCAGACATGCTAGGCAAACACACTAGTGAGCTCCAGCTTCAGCCAACTGTCCCCATCTTGAAGATGCAAGTCTAGAATTCATGGATTTATAATATCAAAAGAAAAACACAGGCCCAATTTACACTTACTGTACTTTAAGACTCTTAGGATTTAGGAGTGAGGAGCAGAAAGAAAAACAGGCCTGGGGTAAAAGCATGCATTGTAACCCTGGGTTACTTTGATTGTGACTCAAAGCTGCAGTCTTTTTTCTTAATTTAAATTTTTTTTTTCAGTACTGTGGATTGGACCCAGCCTTTACACTGGGCTACATCCCCAACCCTTTAAATTTAAATTTTTTTTTAAAGTTTGAGACTGGATCATTATGAGTCACTAAATTGCCTGTCCTGGACTTGAACCTGAGGTCTCAGTTTCTCAGAGTGCTGGGATTACAGATGTGTGCCACTGTGCCCATCTTATAGCTTTTTTAAAAGTGTAATTTTTAAAATTACAATTTCCTTGTCTCCTTATCTACCTTTAGTATCCTACCTCAGCATCACAAAAAAATGTAATAAAATAAAAAGGTTAATTTTATGATATGTGAACTTCATTTTAATCAAAATTCTACCTGAACAGAACCCCAATGATACAAGAAATAGCACAGAGAGTCAACAATTGAGATCATATCAAACTAAAAAGCTTCTGCACAGCAAAGGAAACAATCAACAGAATGAAGAGACAACCTACAAAATGGGAAAAAAATTTTGTCAGTGATTCCTCAGACAGAAGACTAGCATCTAGAATACATAAAGGACTCAGAAAAATTAGAACTCCCAAAATAAAAAGCCCAATCAAAAACTGGGCATCTAAAACATATAGACATTTCTCAGAAGATGTACAAGTGGCCAATAAATATGTGAAGAAATGCTCAACATCACTGGCCATTAAAAAAAATGCGAATTAAACCAACACTGAGATTCCATCTTACTCCAAAAAGAATGACCATCACCAAGAAATCAAATAACAAATGATAGGGCTGGGGATATAGCTCAGTGGCACAGAGCCTGCCTAGCAAACACAAGGTCCTGAGTCTGATTCCCAGTACCAAAAACAAACAAACAAAATAATGAAGATGTTGAGAGGGAAAAAACGAATTCTTCTACATTGTTAGCAGGAAGGTAAACTAGTACAACCACCATGGAAATCAATTTGGAGATTCCTCAAAAAACTAAAAATATCTGGTGCATACTTGTAATATTCCAGGAGTCAGGAGGCTGAGGCAGGAGGATTGCTGACAGTTTGAAGCCAGCCTGGACTACACTGAGTTCAAGACCAGTCTGAACTACTTGGTGAGACCCTGTCTCAAAAAAAAAAGAAAAAGAAAAAAAATAAATATACCATAGTTATTATTAAAAAGATAAACACACACCTGCATGAAAACATGCACCAGCCATGTTTTTGCCCGCCTGACCCTCTTTCTCAGGCCTCTCTGCCCTCTTCCTCCCTCTTCATCAGCTGACTGCACCACACACACACCCGCCCTGCCCCAGTTGATCACTGACCTGCAAGCAGGATGCAGCCCTCCAGCCCTGACTGTGATCTAGGCCACTTGATGGGCGCTTGGTACTCTCACCCCGGCATTCCCAGTGGCTCTCCACCCCCACATCTACTCTTGGCTCCATGAAGATTTCTGAGTCCTGTGTTTGCATCTGACAGCTGCCCTAACAAGAACCACACACTGGGCAGCTTGAGCAACAAAAGCTCATTCTCCCCAGCTCGGGGGCTCCTTTCTCGCCCCTCCTGGATTTGAGGCTGATGGTGATCTTTGGCATGTTGGGCTTGGTCACTCTGATCCATTTCCATTGTCAGCTGGTATCAGGTTAGTAATATCCCTTTGTTATTGCAGCCTGAACAGATCTGCAATCTCCTGAACAAGTGTACAATGAAGGCCAAATAAAAAAAGGCAAATGGAATGATTGCAGGGCTCCAGAAGGATCCTCTGTGTGCTGAGGTTCCTCTGTGACACAGAGGTTCACTTACTATGACTCTGTCACCCACTTCCACACAAGTGGCCTAGGCTTTGGACAGATTCACAAGGAAACATAAAAAGCCAATTGGTTAATTTAAGTCCTGCTTGGGCTGCTTCATAGTGGTCTCCATCAATTTGGTGTCTTCCCTGCATGTTTCTGCCTATGTCTCCTCTTAGAAAGACAGCATTCATATTAGATTTTGGACCCACCCTTGATCTAGTATAAAGTATGAATTTTTGTGTGTGTGGTTCTAGGGAGTGAATCCAGGGCATTTGCATTAAGCTCATCTCCAGTCTTTTTTTTTTTTTAAACAGGGTCAAGCCAGGTGTGATGATGTATGCCTGTAATCCCAGGCTGAGAAAAGAGGATCACCTGGAGTTTGAGGCCAGCATGGGCTATATATTAAGTTCAAGACCAGCCTGAACTGCATAGAAAGACCCTGTCTCAAAAATAAAT
>NW_004955506.1:2612367-2658677 GCF_000276665.1 Chinchilla lanigera
AAATAAATAAATAAATAAATAAAATAAAATAAAATAAAATCTAAATTTAACTAAAGCCATCTGCAAAGACCCTCTCCCAGCAAGGTTGTGTGCACAGCTACTGGGGGTTGGAAACTCAGCACAGTGGGTTGGGGGCAACTCATCCCATTGTAGGTACCAGTTCTGAAAAGCTTTGCCAGATGTCCTCTAAGAAGCTTGCATCTTTGGCCCTGCAGAGAGTCACCTGACTGGGATACACTTCTCCTTGCAAACATCTAGGAGGCCAGAAGCAGACACCTGTGCAGCATGCTGTGGCCAGACTTCCCATGGACATTCTGGGAGGCAATGATGGCATTTCCTCCATTTTCCTCCATAGGAGAGCCAAGGGCAGACAGACCAGCACATATGTGCAGATCACCTTGACTAGTATGATACAGCAGAAATTCCACAGTCAGCAGCTGACTGTGCACCTATGTGTGCTTGCCCCATGTTCCTGTATGAGCTTACCCTATGAAACCAGGCTAGGTGTCTGTCTTATGTACCATCTCCCTTGTGCTATAGTGGAAGGCCTAGTACAGTCTCAGCCAAATGGTTTTATTTTGCCTTTTGTGATTTCTATCTCAAGTTGAGCAGGCCAAGTTGGCAGCAGTGGGAGCTGGTGGTACTGAGGGCTGCTAGCACTCAGAACTGCTAACACTAACAGCTGAGAGCTGGTGGCTCTAAAGGGAGCTGTACTCTGCCTTTTCCTGATTTCTATCCAAATTGAGCAAAAGAACCCTCGGCTGATTGGTGATAGTATGATGGCCTCAGTGGTTTAAACAACACAAATTTATTATCTCAGCTAGGACCAATGGCACATACCTGTAGTTCCAGCTACTCTAGTTGGGAGGCTGAGGGAGGAGGATTACTTGAGCCCAAGAGTCAAAACAAGCCTAGGCAACACAGTGAGATCCCATCTCAACAAACAAACAAAAACCACAGTTCTAGAGAAGTGCCAGATGAATAGGTTGGCAATGTGGAGACACTTCTGGGGGCGGTGAAGACTCCAGTGACATTACAGCAGCTGCAGGGGACATTTTTCCACCCTGGGCATCAGATGCCTGTAATGGCTTGTGTTGGTAAAAGGAAAAGTTTGTGTGTCGGGTGATGGGCTTCAGCTGGCTTCCCACTGGAAAATGCACCCTACCATGTCTCAGTCATATGGGTCTACTCTTAGGTCACTCAGCAGTGTTACTTTTATTCTATGATGAGCAGCAGGGTCTCAATATCATCTAGAAGCAGCATACTAACTAGACAGGTTACACCCAGGATTCTGTGATGAGGAGGCTGCTTGAACTGTACCTCCTCCACCACTTGAATGTAAGGCAAAAAGTTCTCCCCTTTAAAACTCAACAGAGCATTCAGTTTGGCAAAGGAGTGTCCCATTTCAGAGCAGGACAATATCCTCTATGGCACTGTCCACTTGAAGGTTAGATCTATCCTACAGAGACAGCAGGCATTGTCCTTCCTTTTCCTTCTCTTTGGAGGTTCTTATTGTTGCAGAACCTATACTGAACTGGATGAAAAATGCTCTGCACTGAGGAATTTGGAAGCTGATTTTATTAACACTGGTAGGCTGGGGGGAACCAGGTGCAAATCACCAGCACTGTCTTAGAGTACAATAGCAATTTATATGCATTTTATAAACAGTACAGAGTTGATAACAGGTTAATCTATAATTGGATATATATATTTGGTCACACGTTGTCAGGCAGATGTGTCTGGGGCAGGTTCAACTGGAGCGGGCCATTCATCATGAGGCAGGAAGGTCTGGGGGAAGTCAGGGTCCAGACAAGAGGGTAAGATTTAGTGTGACCTTGACAGGGCCAGTCTGCCCCAGGTAGATAGTCCTTGAAACAGGATATGTGTACAGCACTGTGTAACTGGTCAGATAATGCTGAGTCAAATTGTCTCTGAGTTGCAATTGGGTAGCTAAGTCAAGGCCAGCTGAGTCTGATGGAACACTTTTGAAGCTATAGTTTTAAAATTTTCCACTACATTATGGACCATTTTGGGGCTTTGGAGCAGTTCGGGGCTTCTTTATAAGCTGATGCGGAGTTCAGTATTTTTGAGAGGCTAGAGACTACTCGGGTATGTTTAGAGAAAGGTTGTGATATGCCTGGTAGTAAAAAAGTGTTTGTGCTACTTTGCAGCTACCCAGAAAAGTTTAAGTTCTTTGTAGTTCTAAAAGATGATTGCTACTTTGATACAACATGGCCTGTATAAGTGAAAGTCCCCTCTGAGTTCACACAGCTGTCCTCCATTCTCTGCAGTAACTTTGACCAGGATGATATTCACAGCTGCTCTCCTTGCCCTTTTACAAATGAGTAACAGCTACTAGCAATGGTTCTGTGCCACTGACGATGCAGCCACTCTGAGAAATAATGAGTTTCTTATAGGAGCTTGTTTGTACCTTCATTTTGGTAATGGTCATTGCTTTCTTGTAAACTGGTTGTTTCCAAATATTTGTCAAACCTTCTGTTTGCTATCAATTGATTTATATTTCCTTCTCCTGCCAACTCCATTCCTCAGCTAGGAAAATTGGGTAATTTGATGGTACGTGGCTTGTCTCTGGTCTTTCTCAAAAGAGGATACTGTTCCTAAACTGGTTTCTTTTTCTGCATTAGAGATCTCTGTCAATAGATCCAGGCTAAGATACATAAACTTCTGACCAGCTATGTCTACATTTCAATACAATGGAAAATATTTTGAAATCTGGGAAAAGAGCTTGTTAAAACTGACTAAAATCTATGAGAAGTTACGGCAGAAAAAAAATTTCAAGAAATTAAAACTCAGAATGGGCAGGTAATCTCCTTTGACATGTAAATATCCCTCCTACACTCAGAAACCGTACCTTCAGGCATGCAAATATAAAATTAGGGGTTTCTTAAGACTGGAAAAAGGACTTCAGATCAGCATAACTTTTTTTTAAAGTCGGTAAAGGACAAATCTATGCCCTTGTTTTGCATAGGGAGGTGTACGTATGTACTATCTCTTTGTGTGTACTTTTGTTTGTAGGTTGTTTACATGGTGCTGAGGTGGTATAAAAGACATAAAAGACATGTAAAAAGGAGCCAAGGAAATTATACTTTTCAAACATCATACTTTTAAAAACATAACAACTTCCAGGACTGAATCCATGTCACATAAGGTAATCCATGTTAATATTTCTTTCGTTAAATTTTGTCTTCTTTCTTTTTAGACAATCACACTCAAATTTTCTCAGAAATATTATAAATCCATAAATTGGCTTAGTTGAAATAGTAAAGAATAGGAACCAGCCTCTAAGAAGCAGGTTGATAGAATTTTTTAAAATTAAATTACCTATTTAAAAACAAAACAAGTTGGGCATGATGGCACACGTCTGTAATCCCAGCACTTGGGAGACTGAGGCAGGAGGATCACTGTGAGTTTGAGACCAGCCTGGGCTACAAAGTAAGCTCAAGGCCAGCCTAAACTGCATAGCAAGACCCTGTCTCAAAAAGACAAAAAACAAACAAACAAACAAACAAACAAAGAAACTGGGTCCATACCTGTAAAATGGGCTAGTAACTTTCTGATGCATGGGTCACCTTTACCTAGGGTTTGTACCCCCTCAAGGGAAGCATAAATGTTGGCAATGTGCCCCCAAACTCAAATTGTCAGGGTTGAGAAGAATCCACTCAGACAGCAAGCAAGAGATCTCAACAGGGCAAAGCATAAAATTTACTTCTGCAGAAGGGCGTGAGTACACTCAGACACAAGGCAGCAGGCACATCAAGGGGCAAGGAAGAGAGGTTTTTAAGCTCTCACACATGGGAAAGAGCTATTGGCTGAATTGAAGGGCCTACAATCTATTTCTGTCCTTGGCTATTGATAAACTGTCTTTGTTTCTTTTTTCTTTCTTTCTTTCTTTCTTTCTTTTTTTTTTTCTGGTACTGGGAATCGAACTCACAACCTTGCACTTGCCAGGCAGGTGCTGTGCCCCTGAGCTAAATCCCCAGCCCCTTTTTTCTTTCTTTTTGAGACACAGTCTCACTGTGCAGTTCAGACTGTCTTTGAATCCATTATGTAGCCCAGACTGGCCTTGCACTCACAGAGATCCTCCTGCCTCAGCCCCTAAGTACTGGTATTACAGGTGTGCTCCATTGTAGGGAGCCCCTGGAGCTGGAAATTGATCACATGTGTGGGGACAAGGCAAGGCTCACCCAAGAACGCAAAGTGCTCAGGCGAGCCAGGCAAAGTTGCTAGGCAGAGGGGTTGAAATTGACATCAGCCTCTTGAGAGTATAAATAAGTGCACTACAGTGGTTGAGCGGTTCCTTTCCTTCCATCTAGACAGAGCATTCCACCTGACCTGAGCTTTCTGTCTCTTCTCTTTATCTCTCCATCCTCTCACCATCCTTCCTCCAGGGAACTTTGAGAGCCATGTGGGCCACGGCATATGGTGCCTGAACACAGGACCAAGGTAAGAAGAACTATTGGATGAGGGGACACTTTTAATTGTGCACACAAAAGGAAGAGAAGTCTATTGATAATGTCAATATTAATCACAGAGGTGTATTGATATTGACATCATCAGGTGTAAAACATGGGGAAACAGCTCTCAAAGAACATGTATATAGAAGTGATGTGTATAGACATGTATAGAAATGTTTGTTGTGTTGTTGATTCCTGTATTTACTTTCTTTTTGTGGATTTAGATTGGGGAGTGCCTTAATGGTCTTAAGTCTGGTGGAGCAACCACAAGTGATTTGGCTTGGAGCACTATTTTAAAATCAAGTCCAGAGTGGAAAGAACATAGCAGAACAACAGCCACCCCAGGATGATAAACTTAACTGAGCCACAAGCAGCAACTCCCACCTTTGCAGCTCAGAGAAGTTTTGCTATGTCGTGGGTTGGAGCTTCTGCCTCTCAGGAAGTAGAGCCATTTTCTCCCTCTCCCTTGCAGTTGACCTGAGGGGAAGCCAGACAGGTAGGGGAATCCATGGAGGGTTTTCAACAGGCCTACCCTGTTACTGAGGTTTGAGTTCCCAATAATCTGGGATAGGCTGTGAGTCTTCATGAAGATGTACCCTTTGAGGCCATGAAGGAATGAAAGCAAGCTACAGCTACGTATGGCCCTTTTCCTTTGGGTTTGCTAGGGCTCCTAGGACGAGGGATTGTGGCCCCAGGTGGTTGGAGGGGAATGGCTACCGCATGGTTGGGTCTGGGGGATTATTTATTGTGGAAGGGAAATTTTTTTGACTTGTACATGGATTAGGCGGCCTATGCAGCTGGCTCAGAGCAGCGCAGTGCTGCACGAGGGAGGAGTGCGGACCGAGTAGAGAAAGGGCCCTGCACTCCCATCCTAGGCAGACTTGGCCAGGATGCCCCAGCTGCCCCATGCCCATGTGTCTGCCAGCCACACCCACAGCCCTTAGCATTCTGCACTTGGCTCAGAGTCACAGGGGCCACAACAGCCCAAATCAGAGGAAGGAAAAGCCAGGAAAAAAATGGTGGCCATGGCTGACTGCCGTGTGCCCTGGGAAGGGGGATGTGGGAGGTGGAGCCCATCCCTGGCTGCGAGGCAGGCACTGACCTCCTCCAGTCACCACCACCAAAGCGTTGGAGCCCCAGGTTGAGGCCGAGGGGAAACACTTCTCCCCTCCGCCTGTCAAGCTGCTGCCCACAGGACAGTGTGCCCACAGCCCTGAGGCGGCAAGACATGAACCACAGCTAGAGGCAGAAATGCCGAGCAGGAGCCCCAGCCACCTCAATACAAAATATAGGGCTTTTTCTTCTTTTTTTCCTACACTTAAGACTGACAATGACCCGGCCTATACAAATGCTACCTTACAAACATTTTATAAAATTTTTCATATTTCCCTTACCATGAAAATTCCTTATAATCCTCAAGGCCTAAAAATTTTTGAACATTCTCACCATATGCTCAAAATTCAGTTACAAAAACAAAAGGGGGAATCTTTCCCTATAAAATTTATACCTCATAATAGACTTTTTTTCTCATAATAGACTTCACCTGGCAGTATATACTATTAAACTTTTAAATCCTACCAGGGATGGGACTACAACAACAAAAAGTCAGCTCAATCAGGTAAAAGAAAAAAAGCTAGGAAGGATCCTTTGGAAAGATCTTCATATTGGACAAGGAAAGGGCTCCAGCCCAGTGCTAATTTGGGGTTAAGAATATGCTTGTATCTTTCCAGAGAATGCTGAATGGCCTATCTAGGTGCTAGAGCATACTGTCCAGCTGTATCACGTACCCATATGTGGAGAAGGAGTTGATTCTACCTTTCAGAAGCTGAAGGTCACAGTCCTATGACAGTGATACCTCAGAGACTGTGCCACAGCTGATAGACAAGGATGGGGCTAGACCCAACCTGAGGTCAACGGAAAGAATTGGCCTAGGATTCCCAGGAGATGGTAACCAAAAATAGGAATCGAAGGTCTGAGAAGGTGAAAAGAGTATATAGAGATAACTGAGCTGAAAGCTGTCCATATTCTTAAGATAAAATAAAATATAAAAAATATATATTAATTATAGATAAAAGATTTTGTTCCTTCCAAATTCTTCTTGTAAGAGACTGTTATAGTCCAGGGTCTATAAGGGGAATAATACAGGACACATAATTAATAGAATTTTTTTTTTGTTTTTTTTTTTAGGTCCCAGGAATTGAACTCATGACCTTGCACTTGCCAGGCAGGCACTGTGCTGCTGAGCTAAATCCCCAGCCCCTAGAATTATTTTATAACAGTCACCAAAAGAGTCATATACAAAGAGTGCAGGAAATCTATCCACACATTAAGACCAAAAGAATCCAGCTGAGGGCCTGGATCCCAGAGCAATTTCCTGCATGAGTCCAGTTGAAGACCTAGAACTCATAACAATGCCCCCCATGAGTCCAACTGGTGGCCAAGAGCCCATGACAATGTCTCATGCAAGCCTGTTTCCAGGATATGTGCTGGGAAGGCCCAAAGGTCAGTGGAAGAAGCTAGGTCTGTACCAGTAGCATGAAGGGTCTTTGCTAGCAGGCTGAGGGAATCTGCACTGGATCCAGGAAGCAACACTCAAAGTAAGGGCCAGAGCTTCCTTGAAAAGTACCCCAGCATCCTCAACAACAATAAGGTCCTGAACTCTTCTGACAATGAGAACAGCCAAGCCTGTGTCAAGAAAGCCAGCATGGCAAGCTTCTGCAAGAGATTGAAGGGTACACCATCTTCCCCTTTGGAACCAGGAAGCAATGCTCAAAGTAAGGACCAGAGCTTCCCCAAAGTGAACTGTAGCCATTCACAACAACAACAAAGTCCTAAGCTCCTCTCATGATAACAGCCAAGTTCATCAGGAAAGCCAGCATGACAAGCTCCTCTAGCAGAAGCAACAGCCTGCTAACAGCTTCCAACAGCTCCTTAAGCCTCTAAACTTCTACCTCTCTTGTTCTGCCTCTTATGCTGCCAGCAGCAATCTCAGGTGGGCCTCCCACACCAAGTATACTGGTTCAGTTCAGTTGGGTGTTACAAGCTGACCTTCCAACCAACCACAGAAGTCTCTGTTAAATGACCTACAACAAAATCTGAGCAGTCTATTTATAATTATAAATTTCTAAAATTGTAAAAGGTTATTATAATGTACTTTGGCCAAAAATATATTTGAGTGCACTCTGATTTTGTAATATGTTTGTCCATTTGTCCAATCTGTTAAGCTGTGTACTTGTTTCTTTATCTGTTTTTCATACCTGTGAACAGGTGTGTTTTTATTTTAGCTCAACAATTTTTCTCTTTTCCTTTTGCATTTTTGGATCACTTGTTCATAATTTAATTTGGGTTATACATTTAAAAGCATGCTTCCACCTGGGTTGCCAGCTGGTCAACATGATATCAAATTTGGTATTCTCATAAGTCACCAAAAATTGTTAAGATAATTAAACAAAAATCCTTTATGGTGGGGAGGAATTATTGGAAAGGACTCAAACTGATGAATAAGAAAGTAGCTGCCTGGATAACTATCCAGTTCTTGTTCATTAATAGGAAGCCCTGATGCTCTCCATAGCCTTATGGGAAACACCCCAATAAATGTTATTAAAAATATATTATTGTGCTATGTTTATGTTGGTCACCATCAAAAGGATTAAGTTTTCTAGACAATAATGTTTTTGATTTAAAGATGCTCTAATACAAAGGTTTTCATATGGATATGATGATTGTTATTTTTTTTGTAGTGTATTTAATTTATTCATGCCTCCAGATGTACAGGTCTTCCAAAATGTAAAACAGGGATTGTTTATGGTGATAGACTTTTCTTTCAGATTCAGACATCTGCTTTTAACAAAAATTTATGTGATGTACATCCCATTAAAGGTCAATAAGTTAGGTAAAATTTTCTTATGTATTAGATAGAGATGATTGATTAAAGGGTTCTGCTATGTTAAAATGAAAATTTAAGTATTACAAAATGTCATCATAATTGTCATGCTGCAATATTATGTATGGCTTTTGATTTCTAATTTTTTGTGTAAAATATATAACTGTTAACATTCTATAGGGATTCAAATATTAGAACATCCATGGTTGTTAGAAAATAACAGTTCTATTTTATATTTCAAGGTGCTTAGTATTTAGATGAGATAGTAATAGTAAGCTTACTGCCTTCATTACAATGTAATGTCATCAATATTCTCTTCTAGATGTTCAATGACTGAAGTTTGTTGACCAACAACTACAGAGATATATGGGCAAAGGAGATAGCCAATGTTTTAGCTCTAGCCCTCTGAGGTCAGTGAGGACCCAGGACTTAAGTGAACCTCTGCTGCATCATCCTATAATTCAGTAAGTCTCTGGTCTTCTGACCAAGGAGACTGTGGGAGTACAGAGGAAAGTGATTTACAGTGTATAGTGTGCCCAAGGAGAGTCACCAGAAGAGAAAAAAATCTCCCAAGCTTTCACAGAAAGCCACTTGGTCAAGCAAAGGCTGTGACTCATCCAGATGTCTGACACTGACAGAAGTACTAAGAGGTGCTGTGCATGGTTCCAAGGTAATTCCTGAGGAGTCTTTACTGACCTTGATAGATAGCAAAAAAATTGATCAATATAGTCTCGCCTTAACTTGGTTTTGAACATCCAACAGAAACGTATGACCACAAGGTGTATAAAACAATGCCATAATAATGTGTTAGCTATAAAAAAACTCAAATCACTAACATTCTCTGACAATTTCAAGCTACACTGTTCACTACTGTTATAGACTAATGGACTATATAGGATTAAATTGCTGAATTCAGGGACTTAAAATCCTTAGACTGGAAATCTTTAGCCTAAATGAATAAGTTCACTCAGAATAAAAAGGGTTCAAGTATGAGGTCTTCTACAGAGTCTTCCAAACAAAACTCCTCCGACTTTAACTGACCACCCATCACTTGCAACTACAAAACAGAAAAGGGGGAGATGTAGGGAGCTTCTGAAGCTGGATATTGATCACATGTGTGGGGGCAAGGCAAGGCCCCTCCCAGAAAAGGAGGTCTTCAGGCCAGCCAGGCAAAGTTGCTAGGCAGAGGGGTTGAAATTGACATCAACCTCCTGAGAGTATAAGTAAACACTATGGTGGTTGAGCAGTTCCTTTCCTCCCATCCAGACAGACAGCACTTGACCTCAGCTTTCTGTCTCTTATCTTTATTTCTCCATCCTCTCGCCATCCTCCCCTCCAGGAACTTTGACAGCACTGTGGCCCCCAGTACTCCTGGAGTGCTGGCTGACAAACTATCTTTGGTCTGCAGCTATGTTCCCAAAACTTAGGTGTCTCCTGTAATTTCACTGTGAGGGTGGGGCTCTTAGAGTGGACTAGAGTTTAAAATGGAGGGATTCCTGTTTATATATTTTGATAGAAAAGACAGGGCCACAGTCTCTCACACCATTCCAAGAAATTGTTTCATATCTCTGAATGCCTGCACTTCACTTGAGTATGTACTTTAATTTCTACCTAATAAACTCTTCCCATGCCTCTTATTGGTGCTCCCTGAGAATTCTTTTTCCTTGAAGGGATTTAGAAAGCCTATAAACCTATAGGAAAGAGTGGGTTAGATTCCTTCTCTCAGCTTGAGGGACCTCCTAGGACCCTGTCCAGTTACATTTCTCTTGCCAAGTGTTATGGCTTGTGTGTAGATGTCCCCCCAAAGCCTCAAGCAGTCATTGGTGGGGCTTTTTCAGAGGT
Source organism: Chinchilla lanigera (assembly GCF_000276665.1). Classification (NCBI taxonomy): domain Eukaryota; kingdom Metazoa; phylum Chordata; class Mammalia; order Rodentia; family Chinchillidae; genus Chinchilla; species Chinchilla lanigera. The sequence continues at coordinate 2,622,568 of NW_004955506.1, forward strand.
GACTGGATCTAGAGTGTGTGAGGCTGGGATTGACTCATGGTTCAGTGGTAGGCTCAAAGGTACTAGGATTAAGGATGTGAGTGCTACTGTTACAAGGGTAATAACAGAACCTCCAGATATAATAAAAGTATTATAACTCTCAAAATGTTAGATATCTGATATGCTGAGATCATGTTCTCTAAAATTTGAGGAATGAATTCTAGGAACAAGGGAGGTTAAGAGTGGAAATATTTATTAAGAGGGAGAAAGTAAGCTCCTGAAAGGCAGAAGGGGTCTGAAATGGGTTGCCAGGTCCCTACTTTACAGGGAAATTTTATAGAGCCATACACACATGGGTACAACCTGGCTTACAGCAATGACTAACCAATAAGGATATAAGCATAGTCACATAGGTAATAGTGATCCATTAGGGAAACAAGTCACATAACAAGGGTGTATGGAAAGAACAAAGACTTTTTCTAGGAAACGATGAGTCTAGAGGTCCCACCAGGGTGACTGATATCTCTATCTAAGCTTCACGAGGTCTGGTGTTTGTCCTTTGAGGAAGTAAACAGGCCTCATCTCATCTTTATCTTGAGGTCTGGTCTCCAACAGATATGTTTCTGGTCACAGTTGAGATGTGTTTCACCTTTGTCTCGGGTCTCTCGAGGGCCCAGCCCTATCTGACTACCTATAATATTTCTGCCCAGCTTAGCTGTCTATAATAGTACCTACCCTAAATAGTCTGAATAAGATAAAAGGGCCAGAAAAACGCTGTTAAGGTCCCTGCTTGCTTTGCTCTCTTGTGAGTACCACGAACTGTTCTCCTCTGTGAAGTTCTCCTCTGTCATACCATCCTGCCTTGGAGCCAGCTAACTATCGACTGAAACCTCTACAAACTGTAAGCTAAATAAACCTTTCCCCCTTTAACTTTGGGTGTCTGGCATTTTGTCTCAGCAATGAAAAAAGTAACTAAGACACTAAGCTAGCCAAGAGATAAAAGAGTGAACTGGGCCAAGAATTCGCAAACCTCAGCACACACAGACACGTGTACAACCAAACAAAAAAAAAGAAACATGAAAAGACAAGGCAACAAAATGCCTCCAGAAATGCCCACCTCCCTCAAAATTGGTACAGAGGGCAATGACGGGGAAATCATAAACTGCACAGCAGTTAGGTCTAGAAATGTTCCAGTGGAGGTAAAACAGTTCTATAAGGGTCTTGGGAGAATTTAGAGACAATTTCACTAATCACATAGTGACCATAATGAAACAAATGATCAATGAGTCCAGAGAATACACTAATAAATAGCTAGTGGAGCTAACAAAAAAAGAGATGCAAAACATAAATATTCATCATAGAAAAGAATCACAGTTCATAAGAAAGTTCAAAACAGAAATACAGGAGATTAAAAACATGACTGAAGCCAGGCATGGTGTCACACATGTGTAATCCCAGTGCTCGGGAGGCTGAGGCAGGATGATTACTGCATGGTCAAGGCCAGCCTGGGCTACATAGTGAGTTTAGGACCAGCCTGAACTACATAGTGAGACCCTGTCTCAAAAAACAAAACAAAACAAAATGTGATTGAAAGTATGGGTAGAAGAAGTGATCAATGTAAAGACAGAGTGTCAGACCTGGAGGACAGGACTGTGATCAGTGAACACTAAATGAGAAATACCTTATGAAAAAAGCAAGAGAACATGAAAAATGGATTCAACAGCTCCTAGATGACTCAAAGAGCAACTAATCGGAATTAGCAAAAAATCAAAGACAGCCCAAAGGACATTAAAAAAAACTTGTTTATACATGTAATAGCAGACATGGACAGAGAATTTTATATACAGATAAGTGAACCATACAGAACTCTAAATATCTATGATCATGAAAAAAAAAACTCCATTCCACATAATAACTTAAATACCAAAAATATGACACAAGAACAGAATCTTAAAGGCTACTCAAGAAAAGCAATGAATCGGGCTGGGGATTTAGCTCAGCGGCAAAAGCGCCTGACTGGCAAGCACAAGGTCGTAAGTTCAGTTCCCGGTACCTGAGGAAAAAAAAAAAAAAAAAAAAAAGCAATGAATCACCTATAACAGAAATCCTATCAGAATTACAACAGATTTCAGAACACAAGCCCGTAAGGCAAGGAGAACATGGAATACAGTATTTCAAGCTCTGAAAAAAAAAAAAAAAAAAAAAAACAAAAACAATGTCCCACCCAGACTGTTATATCCTGCAAAATTATCTATCAAAATTGATAAAGAGATAAGATACTTCAATGATAAAAATCCTAGAGAAATTCATGACTACCAAACCAACACTCCAAAAATTCTCAATGATATCCTATGTTTTAGTTATTTTTCTCATTGCTGAGACAAAATACTTGTCACCCAAAATTAAAAGGGGTAGGGTTTATTAAGCTCAAAGGTTGTAGAGGTTTTAGTCCATAATTGGCTGGGTCCAAGGTAGGGTGGCATGGCAGAGGGGCAACAGTTCATAGCAGGAGAAGACAGCAAAAACTGTCAAGAGAGGGAGGGGAGAGCAAGCCTCTTTCTGTCCCCTATACTGTATTCAGGCTAACCGCTCTAGGGCAGGTGTAGCACTCACACCCATAATCCCATCATTAGACATGAATCAGTCACAAAGTCTAGAGTCAGCTACCTCTGAAAAGCCCACCACCTATTACTGCATGAGGCTTTTGGGGGACATGTAGACACAAACCATAACATCCTAGAAGGAGACAATAAACCTAACAATGCCAAAGTTCCGATGAAATGACTACATCAGGTAAGGCTACTAATTAAATAGAATGGAAAAAGAGTAAAACAGCAACAGGAAATTAATATGACAAGAATAAATCAATACCTATCAATTATATCTATCAGTATATAGGGACTTAAATTACTAAACAAAAGATACATTTTGGAAGAATAAATCTAGAAAGAAAAATCCAACAATATGCTGTGCACAAGAAACACATTAAAGAGCTGTGTGGTGGTACACACTCATAATCCTAGCACTTGGGAGGCTGAGGCAGGAAGATTGCCTGAGTTAAAGATTATTATTATTATTACATAATTATATTATTTTATAATATATTATTACATTATTATATTTTACTACTATTATACTATTGTAATATAATATAGATTGCCTGGGCTACATAGTGAGTTCAAGGCCATCCTACACTACATAGGAAGGCTTTCAAAAAAAACCAAAAAACACAGAACAAAACAAAAACTAAAAAACCCCCACAAACCCCCACAAAACCCCCAAAATCAAACAAAAAACCAAATTAAACACAAAAAGAAATCCATAGACTAAAAATCAACAGATGGGAAATAATATTCCACAAAATGGAAACTGAAAAGAAGCAGGAATAGCTATCCTCTTTTCAGACAAAATGGATTTCAAGACAAAGCTGATCAAAAGGCAAAGAAAGCTATTGCACATTGATTAACAGAACTATTCAACAGGAAGAAATAACAGTTACAAACATATATGTACCAAATGCACAGTGCACCCAACTTCATCAAATAAACTCTAATGGACATAAAAGATCAGATAAACATAAATACAATTATAGTGGGGAAATCTCAATAGTCCACTATCGCAAACAGACAGATCAACTTAACAAAAAAAGTCAAGGAAATACCAGAATTGAACCAAACTTTCAACAAATGGATTTAATAGATATATACAATGTTCCACCCAACAACAGGCTACATTTTTTTCAGGCGCACATGGCACTTTCTCAAAATGAGTTACACACTAGTTAACAAAGCATGGGTAGGTAAATGCAAAAGAATTAAAATTTTACCATGCATATTATCAGATCACAGTGCAATCAAACAAAATAAATAGCATAAGAAACCCCATAAACTATGCAAACATATGGAAATTAAACAATACACTCTTGAATAATCAATGGGTCACAGAGAAATTTAAGGAAGAAATAAGACATTCTGTAGAATGAAGTGATAAAGCCAACACAAAGTACCAGAACTTATGGACACAATAAAAGCAACCCTAGAAGGGAATTCTATAGCAGTGAATGCCCAGAAAAATAGAGTGAGCCCAAACAAATAACATAATGATGCATCTCAAGGTCCTAGAAAAACAAGAAGAATCCAAACCCAGACCTTACACAGGAATGAGAATATAAACATCCAAGCAGATATTATGAAATGGAGACCAAAAAAAAAAAAAAAAAACCATTAAAATGAAGCAGTAAATCAAACAGCTGGTTCTCTTAAAGAAGTAGACAAAGCCTTAGCCAATCTTACCAAAAAAGAAAAGAAAAGACACAAAGTAATGCAATTAGAAATAAAAAATTTGAAATCACAACAAACACTACTGAAATCCAGAAAATTACTTGCAACTACTTCACAAACGTCTATATCAAATAACTGGACAGCTCTGAAGAAATAGAGAGATTCCTAGCTACATATGTTTAGCCAGAACTCAGCCAGAAGACATAAAAATCTTGAACAATACAATAACAGGCAACGAAATTGAAGCAGTAATAAAAAAAAAAAACCAACTAAGAAAAGCCTGCGACCCCATAGATTCACAGCTGACTTCTATAAGAACTGCAGGAGAGATCTAATGCCAATACTCTTCAAGATTTTTAATGAAGTTGAGATGGTAGGAGTACTTCCAAAATTCTCAGAAACTAAAGTTATCTTGATCCCCAAACCAGACAAACCTAGGTATGGTGGCAGACGCCTTTAATCTCAGCACTCAGGAGGCTGGAACAGGAGGATTGCTGTGAGTTAAAGGCCAGTCTGGGTTGCATAATGAGTTCAAGACCAGCCAGGAGTACACATGAAAACTTGTCTCAAAAAAAGTTAAAAAAGAAAACAACAATAAACAAACCAGGCAAGGATCCCACCAAAAAAGAAAACTATAGGACAGTTTCTGTAATGAAACATAGATACAAAAATCCTTAACAAGATATTGGCAAACTGAATATGACAAATCATCAAAAAGATCCTACACCATGACCAAGGAGATTTCATCATAGGCAAGCAAAGATGGTTCAACACGTGTAAATCAATAAATGTAATTTATCACATAAACAGAAACAAGGACAAAAAAAATCACATGATCATCTCAACAGGCACAGAAGAAAGGCTTTGACAAAATTTAACATCCATTCATGATAAAAACTCAGAAGAAAAAGGTCTTTATCTCAACACGATAAAAACTGTTTATGACCAACCTACTGTCAACATCATATTAAATGGGGAAAGGCTGAAAGTTTTTGTTTTAAAATCAGAAACAAAGCAAGGATGTCCACTAGCACCACTCCTATTCAACATAGTCCTTGAAACATTAGCAACAGCAATCAGGCAAGAGAAGAAATAAAAGGGATATGTATAGGAAAGGACAAAGTAAAAATATCATTATTTGCAGATGATGAAATCCTTTATTTATAAAACCAAAAAAGCCACCAAAAGTCTCCTAGAGGGCTGAGGAGATAGCTCAGCAGCACATGCCTGCCTGGTAAGCACAAGGTCCTGAGTTCAATTCCTGGTATCAAAGAAAAAAAGACTCCTAGAATTAATACCCAAATTTAGTAGTGTAGCAGAATAAATAAACACACAAAAACCAATGGCATTCTTATTCCTAATAGTGAATTTACTGAAAAAGAAATTAGGAAATCAATTCACAATTCACATTAGGAACAAAATAATTATGTAGTAACCTATATAAGGAAGTGAAAGGCCACTACAGTGAAAATTACATCATTCTGAAAAAGGAAATCAAAGAAGAAAATATCCCCTGTTCCTGAATGGACAGACCCAACATATTCAAAATGGCTATATCTCCAAAACTGATAAACAGATTTAATGAAATGCCAAACCAAATATCGTCACTTCTCACAAAGGCGGAGAAAACAATCCTAAAATTTATATGGAATAAAAAGAGATCCAGAATAGCAAGAACAAGCCTAGGGAGCAAAAGCAAACCAGATGGCATCACAGTCTCAGACTTGAAGTTATATTACAAAACTACAGTGTTTAAAAGAGCATGGAACTGGCACAAAAACAGGAATATGGATTAGTGGAATAGAAGAGAAGTAGAAAAAAACTCCCAGCACATACAGCCATTTGATCTTTGATAAAAGAGCAAAAACATACACTGGAGGAAAGATAGCCTGTTGATAAATGGTGCTGGGAAAATTGAATATCCACATGTAAAAGAGTGAATGTAGATCCATATGTCTCACCATGTACAATTCTCCTGCCTCAGCCTCCCAAGTTCTTGGATTACAGGTTTGTGCACCAGGCCCAGGTACTAAATGTAATGATTCTTGAGTTAAATTTTTGAGTAAAAATCAGGTATTGTGTATAACTTCTTTTCCTGCCTTTTAGGTCTATTGATAAAGATTGGAGTAGCCGTGTAGCAGGAACAAGGATACTTTCCTGGGCATGAGCATCAGATTTCTACATGACCAGCATGGTTTCCTAGACCAGTCATGGCAGAACACAGGGCAGTTCTGCAGCTCCCAGTAGTTCTGACCCTGGGGTAATGGGAACGAGCAGCTCCTCGGGCAATTCCAACCTTGAGAAACAGGGTAGACTTCCACTTGGAAAATCTAATGCTGGAATCTTGTCTTCTCTTCCTTTTTCTTTTTTCTCTATTTATTTCTTTCCAGAAGTACACAAGGGAAATTTTAAAGCCGTGCAGTGCATCTTACAACAGTATGGGTAACTCAGTGTCAGTCCCTAAAATGTCACCTTCAAGTTGTATTTTTTGAAATTGGGACTGTTTTAAAATGGAGGATTTAAAAAAGAAAAAGATGATTTTCCTTTACAGCTAGCCTGAACTACAGAGCAAGACCCTGTCTCAAAACAAACAAACAATAACAAAAAAGTGGGAAGACATGGCCTCCAAGCAGAACTTTAAATTATAACACAATATTCCAACTTGATTTGTTTTGTAAGAGGGAGAAAAATGCACAGACATCCTGTATGTCCAGGTCTTTATGGCCCTATGTGAAGATCCAAAGTTAGGTGGAACTTGTACGATCTGCTATGGCCACGTGCTGATAAAACCCGTGAGAACAGAACCAGACCCTGAAGAAGGTGAACTCTTGAGAGCCCCAAGCTTAGCATCCCAGATGCCTGTAGCACCAGTAGCAGAGTCAGTAGAGGCCTCAGTGACCTCAGAGGAAGGATCAGAATCTAGTTCAGCTGCTCCTCTACTCCATTTTTTCCCAGCAATACTTCCCCCATCTCACTTCTTTATCAACCTATCTCTCCCCTATTTTCAAAGGAATCCAGTCCAGCTGGTGTAACAAGAAGTGGCCCTGCTTATCACTGGACTGATTCAAACAGGGGAACAGGGTGCCATGAGGTTGAATATGTTCCCTTCTGCAACAATGATCTGGTCAGAGTAAAAAATTGGGGAGGTTTTTTTGAAGGTCCAGATAGATTCATAGATAAGTTCCAGACTTTGACTATAACTTATGATCTAGCTTAAGCTGACCAAGTACTGTTTTCTACTTGCTGCAGCCCTGGTGACAAAACCCACATATGGGTGAAAACACAAGCTAAGGCTGTTGAAGTGCAGAATGATGCTAAAGATGTGAGTTCGATGGCTGTATTCACCCAGGCCCCGATTGGCAATATTGCATTAGAAATCAGAGTAGTAGGATGCGTGAAGATACAGTTATATTTCTGACTGAGGAAGTGAGAAATAAATAAGTCAGTTAATTATAAAAAGACTTTAAAAATTACTCAAGACAAAAAATGGTGTTACCTTATTTTGGAGACGTTTAACTAAAACCTCCCATAGACATACTAATGGGTATTGATTCTAACTCACGGGCAGGACAAATTCTCTTGGGAATACATTTTCTTAGCTAGTCTGCCCCAGACATTTGTAGAAAGCTTCAAAAACAGGTTATAGGGTCTTTGACCCTTAGGAATGAACTTTTAAATTTGGTCTTTGAGGTCTTCAACAATAGGATCAAAATGGCACAAGGACCAGGGCCCAGGGAAATAACTGCAGTCACAATTAATTGCTTGGCTGTTAAGAAATAAAACCCTGCCTGCTCAGAGGAACCCAAAGACTCCAGATGCAAAGAAGGAAACTATGAGGCCAGATGGTTGCCAGTGCTGTGGAGAGCCTGGACATCGGCATAAGGATGGTGGTGAGCAACGCTCTTCATCTTGTAAGTGGCACCCCTACAAGGAGCAAAGAACTGGGAGCGAGACTGCCCTCACCTCCAAAGTGAGGGAGGCCACCAGCTTCCATCTTGGCTGCTCTGGAAGTCTATAGGTCCCCAAGGTCTCTCAAAACTCCTCTTGACAAAGTGGGTATCACTCTGGAAGAGCCTCGCATAACTCTTCCTGCGGTAGGTAAAAATTTTCTTTTAGACAACAGAGCTTCATTCCCTGCATTATTCAAATCTGGATCCCTTTTAGCAAGACCTGTGTTGTGACTGATGTTGACAGTATCCTAAAGCCAAATGCTTTACAATGCCTTTAACCTAAAGATTTGGAGAACAGATTTTTACTTAAACTTTCCTACTTTCCCCAATGTTCTACCCCCAGTATTTGCAAGAGATTTTTTTTTCTTCTTTAGGAGCAACTTTATCTAGTACCAAAATATTCGTTTCCCTTTTTGGGAACATTAACATGAGACCCGCTAGACAATATCCCCAGAGACATCCATGAGTGTGGGATACTAAAACCCCAAGAAAGGCTTTTTAGGCCCAGCCTGTTGTCATTTCCTTAAAAGACGGAAACAGTGATCCTCATAAGTAACAATATCCTATTTATCTGGAAGCCCGTGGGGGGCCTCAGCCCCTAATTTCTAAATTCCTCAAATGTGATCTGTTGGTTTGTTGCAAGTCCCAATTCAACACTCCCATCCCTTCGGTACTAAAACCAAATGGAAAACAGTGGCTAGTCAAAGATTTGTAGGCAATGAATGAGGCTATAATTCCACACCATCCTAAATTCCTAACTTTTTTTTTTTTTTTGACACAAGGTCTTGCTGTGTAGTCCAGGCTGGTGTTGAACTCCCAGTGATTCTCCTGCCTCAACCTGCCAAGTGCTGGGATTACAGGCATGTGCCACCATGCCCGGCTTTTTCTTTTTCTTTTTTTTTCTTTTTGGTCTTTTTGAGACAGGATCTTGCTATGCAGTTCATGTTGGCCTTGAGCTCACTTTGTAGCCCAGGCTGGTCTCGAACTCACATCAATTTCCTGCCTCAGCGCCCAAGTACTGGGATTACAGGCATGTGTCACCACACCAGGTTAGGAATTACACAATTGTTTACTGGCCACCTATCACAGCTGGCTCTGTGGATTTAAAATGACCAACTGAGACTCAGACTGTTAACCCAGTTCTTCAACTTGTGGAGTTTACAGGAAAGTAGAATCTTAGAAGAAATTGCTTAATTTGCACTATAATGCCCTCCAAATTCAGGAACTTAGTCTGGAGTGGCTGCATCTCTTTTTCGTAGGGGTTGGGCTGCATTCCACCTGGAGGAAGTTCAGTGCTCTCAGGCTGTGGGTAATTTATTAAAAGTATGCCACCCGGCATTCTTGGTATCTGTATTAACCAGTTTCATAGTTCCTCAGCTGGTGTGTGTGTCTGATTTCATTTGGCTTGTGCTGACGATACTGTCAGCTTTTCATGAAGGTTCATTTCATTTCCCTTTCCAGCTTCCGTCCTACTGGTGTGTGCATGCAAAAGTATAATTCAGGCCTATTTACTCTGTGTCTAGGCTAAATCGCCCTGTTTATGGTATGAGGAAGTTGAGATTTAGGGATGATAAGAAACCTTCATTTGGTTGTATCACTAGTCAATGAGAGGGCTTCAAGTTGGAAGTCAAGTCTCCTGATTTGAATTTTAGTGAAATTCCCTCAACACCAATTATAGCTATAGATCTAGAGTAGGGTTTTCTACAGAAGCCAAAACAGAATTTGCTCACCAGTGACCTCACCAAGTCCCAATGGAACTTTTCCAAGCAGGAAACAGGGATGTTGGCTAGTCTAGCCCCTCTCTGGGAGTAGGAACTGTCCACTATCCAGTGGCATGAGTCAGGCCCATTGGCTACCTCACATTTGGAGCAGGGCTCGAGCAGTGACTTGGTGCAGTTGCATGCCAGGTGTACAGAATTTTTGCAGTTGACCATCCTGGGGTTTCCCCTTAGACAATTTGGGTGAGTTTATAGCATTGCCAATTACATTGGGAATTGCGCTATAATTCTAGCTTTCTTCTTTTGACCCTCCTCCAGATCCCGATTGTTGAACACAGAAAAGGCCATGTCCAGCATTTGAGTCATAAGTGTCTGACTATCTGAAATTTATTCATTAAACAGATGGGAAAGACCCCTGCACCCCTGAGAAACAGGTGGGGATCTGAGGACAAGATCGTCATGGAAATGTTTCTGTTTCTCAGAGACTATGCTAAATACCATAGTTCCTGAGCTTTTCTTGAGATAAAGGAGTCACAAAAGCCTGAACATTAGGAATGTCATTCTATCTTTCATATTTTAAATAGAAACGGTTTGCCTGAAAAAGTCTCATAGTATAAATTGCCATCACGTACCAATCTTTTGCCATTTCCTAGTTCAGATTGAACCCAAACTGTGTTTCAGTAGTAGATAACTATTCTTTTTTTAAAAACTGGCAGGCTCAAACCTTTCCCCACTGGTCAAGGATACAGCCGAATGGTAATGTTGGGCATGCTTCATGAGGTTTCCCATAGCTCATCTTGGGGCCTAGAGAGAGAGGTAACTAGGTCTCAGGTTCTTTTTTTTTTTTTTTTTTTTTTTTTTTTTGTGACAGGGTCTCACTATGCAGTTTAGACTGGCCTTGAGCTCACTTTATAGCCCAGGCTGATCTCGAAATTGCAATGATCCTCCTGCCTCAGCCTCCCAAGTGCTGGGATTACAGGCATGCACCACCATGCCCAGCAGGTCTCAGGTTCTTAAAGTGGCATCCCATGCGGAAGGAGGAGACCTGGACAAAGCGACCTTCATGAGACTCAAGTATTCACTAGACAAACACCTCTGCCTGAAGCTAGGACGATGCAAGCATTTTTGCATAGAAGAAAGCTCTACTCCAGGCTTTTTGTCTCCACATTAGTGCCCACTAACTCCTTAGGGAAAGGGAGCTGAACCACTTGATGCCTCTACCTAGTTCTTTTCTTTGAAAGTCCGATGAGATAAAAGTGTTGTCTTTCCCCACTAGACTCCCTCAGCCAGGTTGAGCTATTTAATAAGCAGAGTGGAGCCACATGAGAAACACTTATTTTGGGACTCCCTTAGGCATTTTTGTTGTTGTTGTGGTTACTGGGAATCAAACTCAGGACCTTGTGTTTGCCAGGCAGGTGCTTGTGCCGCTGAGCTATATCCTCAGCCCTGAGGCTATATCCTTGTGCCGCTGAGCTATATCCTTGTGCCGCTGAGCTATATCCTCAGCCCTCCCTTAGGTATTTTGAACCACTTGATGGCTCTTACTTAGGCAGGATAGAGCCACTTAAGAAATAGTATCTCTTACATTTTTGCATTTACCCCAGTAGTATATACTTTGGTACTTTTGTTCAAAGCAGTAGAGATGGAAAGCACTTTTTTAAGGAAAAAAAAAAAAAAAGAAAACCTTTAAAAATCCTAGGAATGATTAACAGTCACTTGAATTAAGCTTTACTGGCTGTTCTTTTGTTCTGCTCAGGCCATCAGGCATGTTTCTAAATTACCTACACTTTCTTGGAAGAAACAAGGAAGGGATTTAGCCTATTTCAAAAGAAAACAAGGAAGAAATGCATTGTTGATCCATTTGGAGGGCCTAAGGGAGTTTTCTCCGGTGAGGTCCCCAGGTTAAAGAACTCCTGTGTGCAAAATATCATGAAGAACAGCAGGCAGCATGGAGCAGAGCAGAGCGCAAGAGCACAACAGCCTGCGTGTGTTGTATTTATTGTGTAATTCTTATACAGATTATTATCTCATACTTACATTCTTACATGCTAGCCTCAATGGCGCATGCATAGTTGTCAGTGCTAAGTCATGGTTATATAACTGTATCCTGCTGTATGCTTGCACTAAACAGCAGGGTCATGTCCTCAGGTGTCCTTACATGCCCCTGAGATGTGAAGCAGTCTGAGTGGTTCCTCACACCATGTTCTCTGAAATCAGAGGCTTAGCTCCTATCTACAAGGGTGCAATTTTCTGGTGACCATGAGGTCACTTGAAATCAAAAATAGTGCAACCTATGTGGCTGACCCAAAATGGTGTCCAGTCATATGACAAGACCAGATGACAATCCTAAGATAATACCCTAAAAAATAGATGGCTATCTAGCGGGAAAGCACAGACAAGACTTTGAGCAGAAAAACAAGTAAACTGGGCAGGCAGTAAACTTGATTACAAAGTTATCAACAGCTATTTTTCCTTTGGGAGTGAGCAAGCTGAACAAAGTATCATAGCCACAGAAACATGAGGTCAAACGGCATTTTAAAAACCTTCACAGAATTTTAGAGAGAAACAAAAAAATGTGCCCAAAGGTCCTTACCTGCTTTCTTGGCTGACTGGCCTAATATGCTACTGGGTTTTGGAGTACTGGAATCTCCTTCTGGAGGTGAGTTCTAAGTTCTTTCTGTCCTAAGAAAAGAATTGGTCAAGACAAGCACAAATGGTAGTAAAGTTTTATTAAAAGTAGGAAAAGAAACAGGCTCGGCCAAGCAAGTTTGGGTGAAGTGAAAGTAGGAAAAGGAGTACATCCTATAGCACGTGGGCAGGCCATCCATGCATGAGAGAACACAGTGGCAAAAATTCAAAGCCAACTGTCTTTTTTGTGCCGTTCACTCCTGGGGGTGATGTTAGGTCGAGCCTATGCTATCAAAAACCAGCTCAAGTTATTGAGAGAAGCCCACATGTGGGGCTTTGGGAACCATTCTGTGCATGTGTTCTCGGATTTTGTATTTAACAGGTCACACCTACTTCCCTAGCCAGTCTTGCCATACCTTCATCTCCTGTCTCACTTGCACTACCTAGCTGCCTTACTCATAAACTTACTAAACTATTTTCTTCACCGTCATGCCTGTCCCCATGCCATACTTTAGCCCAAATATGGACTGGAACTTTTACTGGGTTCTGGGGTTCTGCAGACTCCTTCTAGAAATTCTTTCTAGGTTCTTCTTGTCAAGGAAAAAATTGGACAAAAAGGTAGTGAGATTTTGCTTCCATTAAAGATAAACAAAGAAACATGCTCTGCAGAGTGAGCATGGACAAATTAACAGCAGGAAAAGAAAATTCTGCAGAATGAGAGGAGCCCAGTGTGAAAGAGAGAACACAGCGGGCAAGATCTTAATGGCAGCCATCTGTTGTATCTTTTACTCCTTGGGCTGACATCAGGTTTAGGCTGTCCTATCAAAAATCTGCTAAAGTACTTGTGAAAAGAATTGAAGATAGTATTTCCTGTTGATTTTTTTTTTTTCTTTTTGTCTTTTTGAGACAGGGTCTCACTGTGCAGTTCAAGCTGGCCTTGAACTCACTTTGTAGCCCAGGTTGGCGTCGAACTAGTAATATCCTCCTGCCTCAGCCTCCCAAGTGCTGGGATTATAGGTGTGCACCACCATGCCTAGCTTGAAGATAGCACTTTCTGATTGGTTCTAGGTACAAGCTTTGGGAATTGTTCTGCACATGTATCCTTTAACTTCATTGACAGGACACAGCTACCTGCACAGCCAGTTTTCTACATCCTGATCTTCTACCTCAGAACCACATAGTTTAATATTTTGAATTTTATGGCTGCCTTCTACATCTCATTACATCCTGATGCACGTATCTGTTTGCTTTAAATGGGCTGATCCTGATACTATGGAAACTGCCCAAATACTTGCACACTACTGCCTCAGGAACTCAGAGACAGCTCTTACTTATTCAAAAAATTAAGGTCTCTTGTGAGGCTCTAGTTGGGCCTGACTCTCCCAGCTCCCAGCCTGCCTGCCAGCAGAAGCACTGCTCTCTGCAGGGAATTCAGCTCAGCACTAGGGGGCTGTCATCTGCAAGCACAGGATGTTGTGTAGGAGATATGATAGGACAAGGAATTCTGCAGGCCCTGGGATATCTGGACACATCTGGAGAATTTACACATGTGGAGACAATTCAAAGACTCTGCCCAGTGAGGTGCAAGACTTCCAAAGAACTTTGACGACAGATGTTTATTGGGAGTCTCTGCCTAATGTCCCCTGCCTTCTCTCCATCCCTATAAAAGGGACACACTTTGTTCAGGGCAGAAGGTCTTATCACACTCTCGGGCCTGCTTCCAGGCACAATAAATCTCATGCAATGTTGCCTGTACACAAGCCTGGTAGTCTCTGCTGCCCCTGCCCATATGTTACATATGTTATATTAGGTACTTAATATATTTATGCTAGGTACTTATATTAGGTAGACTGGAAGATACTGAATGCCCCCATAAAAGGCTCAGGTATCTCAACAAGAAGTTAAATGCTTAGGACACTATTTAATCCTAGGGAAACAAACTCTTATCACTGAAAGAAAGGAGACTTTTAAAAAACTAGCTCCACCTCAAACAAAAAGGCAGCTCCAGATTATCCTGTTGATGGCTAGATTTTACAGAATTTTTACAGTTTTGGACTCACAGCTAAGCCTGTCTTTGAGGCCACACAATGGCTTTCCTTGGACTGGACGTCAGCAAGAAGCTTTTCAAAACTCAAATACTTGCTGCTGTCTGCTCCTGCTTTAGTAAGTTCTGGTTTAGATAAGTCATTTACCCTTTTATAGCCACATGGTAGGGCACAGCATTGAGAGGCCTTATTCAGTGGCTGACAAACATTTCTAGACCCACGGTTTATGCTTCAAAATAATTAAACATTGTTTCACACTGATGGCCTGCGTGCTTACCAGCTATGCGTGCCACTGTACTCTTGGTAGTTAAGCCATGAACTTAACTCTAGGAAACCCCCCAGAAGTCTGAATAAGTCCCCTAAAGACCTCAGTGTACTTATTCAGGGTCATCTGAAAACTTTCCCACATCTTGTTTGAGCTGTATGTGGTCAGTGAGAATAAATGAGGGGAACCTGTGGCTCAGTATAGTAGAGGCACCCAATTGTCCCTTAAGAGCCAGATGGCTGTGGTTTTCCTAAGGGTTGCATTTACATTTGAGCAACGCACTTATGAAACTCACAGGTTCACCAACCACAATTTACACATCAGTGAAAGTACTTCTCTCCCATACACACATCGTTGATGAGAATCAGGCCTGGGAAGGAGGAGAGAGCCAGGAGTTTGAGGATTCTTTCTTAAATTGAATGTGTCCTTTAAATATTTTGCTTAGGAAATAGCTCCTTCTGGTTTCACCCAGAAGTCGGTTCTTTTCACAGAGTCTCAGGTTCAGTCTCCCGAGGGAGGCTGTTGCCCAGAACACCTAAGCCAGGACATGGCTTCCATGGGTGTTCTCTTGGATGGCAAAATTCTGATGTCTCCTCTGACCCATAGACGGAGTATGTGTCCCTCATCTAAGACGACTTCCCTGTCTTTGACATTAGCAAATGTTCATTTTTTACAGGCTCAACTTAAAGGTTCTTAGTTATTGGGTAGGAGGGAAAGGTTGAGAAGTTCAGGCTTCTTCCTTCTCTAATATTTAACACAAACATGTCTCCAGAAAAGAAAAGTACAAAGTGACAGGAAAAGATCAGAGATGAGATCAGGAAAAGGAAGTCTTTTCCTCTCATACTCAAGGTGAGTTATAGAAACAACTTGCCCATGAGTCATCAGCCTCAGCCCGCAAAGGCAACAGTAGGGAATCTCAAGGGCTAAGATTGCCTCCTCACCAGCAGAAGACAGACCAGAAGGAAACTGAGACAAAACTGGCTCAACATTCCCTCTAGAGTGTAGGGAGGGGAATGGGACAGACTGTCCCAGTGAAACCTGTCCTTCATGTCTTGAGAACCTTTGCTGACCTATTGTCTTTTACTAGCAGGTGGAGTTTTGTGATTTATTGATAGGCATGTATATTTCCTAAACTAGATTTCATAAAAAGACCCATTTTACAGCATTTCATAGATTCACATTTTGAGACTGGGTTTGGAGGTGCATGACTGTAATCCCAGCACTCGGGAATCTGAGGCAGGAGAATCGCTGCGAGTTTGAGGCCAGCCTGGCCTACATAGTGAGTTCAAAGCCAGCCTGGACTACACAGTGAGATCCTGTCTCAAAAAATTAGTAAATAAATAAAGAATAAAGTCACATTTTTGATATTAGTTATCAGGGAGAGGCTGGAGCTGGAGGGTAGAAGGGCATCAATGGGAGCTGGCGAGCTCAGGGAGTTTTCCATGGCTTCAGGGACAGTTCCTAGTGTGTCACACCACATGGGAAAAGAGGAGAACTCCATGGCCTCTGTATTTTCCTGTTGGTATTAGGACCACAGGCCTGTGGGAAGAGGCCTTCATCCCTTATCAGCTGTCAACCATGACTTTCTGGGTCTTCACTCTACCTCTGCGCCCCTGACCATAGGTCCTTTTTCTTAGAGCCTCTTGGGGTTACTTCTCTGATGCTGCCTTGCTTCCTCCTTCCATTTTACTTGGTTTTGGTATTCTTATGAAAATTTTGGCCTCAAGTTTATCTCCCTATCAAAACTAGTATGTGATTTGTAGTTGCTAAGTGACATTTCAAGATTTTAAAACCCTCTATGGGTTACTTATGTATGTTACAAGTCCCTAGGCATGTATCTTTGGGGTAAAGTTTTGAGTAAAGTCCAGCTGATATATACAACTCCTTTTTCCTGATTTCCTGATCTGTTGAAGGTTGGAGTAGCTGTGTGCCAGGAACAAGGATGAGAGCTTGTTCTAGATGTGAGCAACAGATTTCTTTGTGACTGGCAAGGACATCTAGACCAGTTGTGACAAATAGTGGGGCAGCCTGTGCATGTAGCTTGACCCAAGGGTAAGGTGGGATGCAGCCTGATCTTAGTTTGTGGTGAGCTGCAAATGCAGTGATCCCAGAAGGTAGGTAGCCATGTAGCCTGAACAGGATCTCAATGTTTCTCTGTCTTAATTTTTCTTTTTTATCTTTATCTCTTTCCAAAAGTAGACAAGGGAAATCTTTTTGTTGTTGTTGTTTGCTTTTGTTTTTCCTCTGGTACCAGGAATCGAACTCATGACCTTGCACTTTCCAGGCAGGTGCTGTGCCGCTGAGCTAAATCCCCAGCCTCCAACAAGGGAAATCTTAAAGACATGTAGTGCATCTTAAATTATTATCAGTTTATCAATATACGTACCCAAAACATCACAATTAGGGTATAATTTACAAATGGGCTTACTAAGATGGAGGGCTTAAAAGGTTGACTTGTTCCCAAATGTAAATTAAAGAATAAAAAGACAAGGCCTCAAACTTGATTATATAATGAAGACAAATGAATAAAGATCTCATTTAACAATCTACAGCCCTCCCCACCCTTTGACTCTTATTGGTTATAATCTGTAGTGCTAACAGGAAGAAAGGTACTCAGAAGGGCTTAATGTATAGAAGGAACTACTGTCAAAACTTGCAAGAGAAGTGCTAATTGATAACTCTTAGAAAAAGTTCTGACTGATTAGTCTATTTGTAATTATAAACCTAAAAGTAAAAAAAAATTATTATAATTAACCATGGTCAGTGCATCTAAGAGTGCACTCTGATTTGATTTAATGTAATTGTTTTATGAGTTCTATATGTTTTCTTGTCCATTCATTTGCCTGTTAATCTGTTTTAATAATTGGTTAAAGTACCTGCAGATGCTTCATTTAAAAAATATTTCTGAGCTCGTATCAATTTCTTTTTATTTTGTGTATGTTAGAGAAGTATGTCAGTAAATAATCAGGGATCTGAGAGCCATGGCCTCAGCAAGATCCTGTTTATTTACCTGTAGTCTTCCTTTTTGAAGAGAAATCTCAAGTTCTCCAAAGGCTCACAGGAGTAGCTTTCTCCTTTTGGGTGATCTTCTCCTTCAGACAGTTTAGGTGGGACTGGCTTTAATTTAAACAGATGAATCCAATCATCTATTTCTACCACCTTTACTGCAGTGGGTGTGGCAAGGATCACTGTAAAGAGGCCCTTCCATTTTGGTTTTAATTGTTCAACAGGTGTTCCCTCTCTCCAAGTTTTCACAAGAATTTGGTCTCCACAGTGGACACTAGGTGGTTTCCTATGGGCCAGGAGCTGGCAGGACTCTGTTAGTCCATACATTTGGATAGCTTGTTGTACTTGGCCCAAGGAGACATGGTAAGAGTCTTGCAGTCTCTGACTCTACTACCATATCAGAGGATAGAAATGATCTTCCATATAACATCTCAAAGGGGCACAAACTTAGTCCAGTTTTGGTATGTTATGAACCCTCATGAGCGCTATGGATAGCAATTGGAGCCAGGACTCAGACATCTCTTGGCAAAGTTTTCCAGAGTTCACTTTAGGGTCTGGTTGGCTCTTTCTACCTTTCAAAAAGATTGAGGCTTCCAAGGAGGATGGAGGTGGTACTTTATTCTCAGAGCCTGTCCCATTCCCTGAGTTATTCAGGGGATAAAAGAAGGTCCACTGTCAGTCTGGAGAGACTGGGATAGTCCAAATCTAGGAATAATTTCTTTAAGAAACACCTTAACTAATGTATCCTTTTCTGAGTGGGTAGGAAAGGCTTTAATCTATCCTGTGGAGATGTCAATTAGGATTAACAGATGTTTAAATCTTCCACATGGTGGCATATGAATAAAATCTAATTGCCAGTCCTTACCAGGGTATGTCCCTCTCCTCTGTACAAGCTCTAATAAAGGAGTCAGTTTGGGCTTGCCTAGCTTGTTGTAGGCACAGAATGGGCAAGCTTTGCCTACCTTTTGGGTGGTTGCTGCTAGTCCTAGTGCTGTGAAAACTCAAGTGGCCATTTCTAATGTAGTATCCCTTCACATACGGAAGGAATCATGAAGTTTTTTTTGTAGCCTTTCACTATGTCCCTTGAGGAAGGACCAGTTCATTTGTTTTTTTAAATTCCCCCTTGACTTGAGGCCCACTTATCTTCCTTGGGGGTATAGATTGGTTTTGACAGTTTCTTGGGAAGTAGGAATAAGGCTAGAGTCTTAAGGGCCTGTAAAAGTGTCCATTTTGTCCCCCTATCAGTCTTTTGATTTCTCAAGAACAAAGCAAACATGTTTCTTTGGTGCCCTTTACAGTGCATGACTGTGACCTGCTTGGGAAGATGGACTGCCCCTAGGAGCTGCAGAATCTCCTGCCTGTGCTTGATAGATGACTGTTTATTAGTCAGTAACCATTTTTCTTTCTAGATTGTTGCATGGGCATGTAGAATTTGGAGTCTATGTAGACATTTAACCCTTCTTCCTTTTCCTAATATGAATGCCTGAGTAAGAGCTGTCAGCTCTGCCTTTTGAGCTCCTGCCTTTTGAGCAGAGGTTCCTAGAGGATCTGTTGTGAGGTGACAACTGCATGACCTGCCTTTCAATACCCTTCTTGGACAAATCTACTCTCATCAGTGAACCATACCCTCACAAGATCTTGAAGGGGCAGGGTACAGATGTTCTGCCTGCTTGTCATAGGTCTAGGAGATTATTTGTTCACAAGACTGGCCAACTTCTGGTCCTATAGGCATCAAAGAAGCAGGCTTAACAGCAGGGACATAGCATTGGGTTACAACAAGCCATCTCATACTTTTCTGCTGTAAATTTATGCTTTAGCATAATAGTGCCCAGCTGTGCATCTCACGGGGATGCAGAAAGCAATCTTCCTGTTTACCCACTTGGTATGATAAATAGCAAGGTGTGTGCATGTGTGCAAAAGTGTCAAACTGGGATTTTTACCAATATAATGCCCCATCTAACAGGTTTTACACATGATTACCTGAGCATCACAGGGGTAAAATACACCTACACCACTCTTCTGCTCTGTGAATATATATTTTACCATAAATGGAATGTGGGTGTGACTCATAGTAGCTGCACCTGGGGAAAGCAAAAACTCATCTGTGCATTTACCCACTTGGCAGACAAATGGCAAGGTATGTACAGGAGATCCAAAGCAGGAACAGGTGAGTTTTACCCATGAAATGCACATTGTTAAATTTTTGTGCATTTAGGACTTGTTTTTTTTTTAAAGTTTTCTTTTGACTTTTCTAGTAGAAGCCCAATTCAGTGAATGGCACATAAAAAACCAGGTTTGAAAATTTTGTGGGAAGTAAAAAATGAATCATCAAATCATTCATGCATGGATGATGAAGATGATAATGACTTTGACATCGGCATTGTAAGCCAAATTCACTCCATTCACTGTCACAGGATGTGACAAGAAATGACTGATACAGACATAGGGAGTACAGACCTCTTTGATTCAACTGATGAAGAAAACAGCAATGTGAGTGCATATTTGACTAATAGAAATGGTACAAAATGGGCATGCAATCAAATGGAAAAATCCAATGTTAGAACTAGGTCAAAAAATATAGTGAGGATCTTCACAGAGGTGAAACCTAATGGACGGAATGCCAGCATTGCCATTCAGTGTTGGAAATTGTAACAGATGAAATGCTACAAGATGTTGTGAAATAGACAAATGCTAAAATGCAAGTAAAGCATTCTGTATGCACTAATATCATACTAAAAATGTATTTATTATGACACCTCACTGGCTGAACAGAAAGCATTCATAGGTCTGCTGTACTTAGCAAGACTTTCTCATGGTACTCTCAAGGGCTTGAGGTTTGTAGAATTCAATGACACTGAGGAGATTTGGTTTCCTTCAAAATTGCCTGAGGTTTGATGACAAAACCACTCTCTAAGAAAGAAAAGAACTGATAATCTGGCTGCTCTCTGCTCATGGTTTGAGAGATGTGTGGGTAATTGTCAAGCAATTTACACACCATCCGAATACACGACTATTGTGAATATCTTGCTGCATTTCATCATTGCTGTAGCTTCAGGCAGTATATTCCCGCAAACGTTTCAAAATATGGCATAAAAATTTATACTCTTGTAGATGGGAAGACTTATTATGCTTTCAATTTTGAAGTTTATCCTGGAACTCAGCCACCAGGTCCTTATTTGTGTAGTAATAAACCAAATGATGTTGTGGACAGACTTGTTACTCTCATCTCCCAAACTAATCAGAATGTGACTGGACAATTTGTGTACAAGTTTCCAATTGTTGTTACATTTGCTAAAGGAGCACAAGTTGGCCAGTGTAGGAACTGTATACAGGAACAAAGCAGAAATTCCAAATGAAGTGTTGCAATTTCAAAACATAGAATTGTGTAGTACAATCTTTGGATTTCAGAAAGATATAACATTGGCTTTGTATATGGCAAAGAAAAGCAAACTGGTACTGCTGATGTCAACACTGCACCATGATGGAAATATTGATAGGGAAACCTTGACAAAACAGAAGTCTGAGATGGTAACTTTCTGCAACAAGACCAAAGCCAGAGTAGCTGTTGTTAATGAGTTATGCAGCAACTATGATGTCACTCAAAACACAAAGCATTGGCCAATGGTTGTGTCTTACTTGATCCTAAACATGTGTGGCATTAATAGCTTGATAGCTTACAAAGAAAATAACAAGTACAAAACATCATGGAGAAATGTTCTTAGAAGATTGAGACTGGAACTCATAAAAGATCATTTACAGCAGAGGAAAAATGAAATATTTCTGCCCACGGAACTATGCAAATAAATTGTGGACCACACTGGTGAGCTGACAGATGAACAGGCAGGCACAGCATAACAAAGAGCTACTATGACAACAGAAAAATTGAAAAGATGTCAACTGTGCCCTACAGAAAAGGAGAGGAAAACAAAACATATGTGCTATCAGCATAAGTGATACTTATAAGTGATACTTGTATATGGGTTTTTTTTTGGTTTTGGTTTTTCTCCAGTACCGGGAACCGAACTCACGACCTTGCGCTTGCCAGGCAGGTGCTTTGCCGCTGAGCTAAATCCCCAGCCCCGATATTTGTATATGGAATAAACATTTTTTCCTGTGTGAAGACTGCCTTGGGTGTGACAGTTGAAGTAAAGATTATTTCTGTGGTAAACTTTTGTTTATAATTTAAGTTTTGCAAGCAAGTCAATAGCTGATATGAAAATGTTGATGTCTATTCTAAGCACTCATTGCATATTTGATATTTTATTGCTATCTTATTTTCCTGCTAAGTGCACATTGCACAATACAGTAGGAAGCTCCTGAAACAACGCAAGAGAGGTGACAAGAATGGCCTGCCATATGGGAAAGGAAAGCTAAGCACATGTGCTGTCAGGGCCAGGAAGACCTGTACATGGAACAATTGTCATGTATGAAGATACATGGTGTGGCAATTGAAGCAGAGATTATTTATGTTGTAGAGTTCTTTTGCTATTTTCATTGTAGTTCATATAGGAATTTATTTCTGATGTTATCTTTTAGGTTTTGTAAGCAAGTACACAGTTGATGAGAAATGTTGATGTTTATTGTAAACATGCAACACATATTAAGAATGTAATATTTTATTTTATTGATATTTAATGTTCCTGTTAACTACACATTGTATAATATAAGAATATCTTGTCAAAATAGCAAGATCATTAAGATGTCAAGTATGTCCTACAAAAAGGCCAAGAAAGCAAAATACATGTGCTGTGAGTATAAGCGATATGTGTGTATGGAACATGTTATCATGTGTGAAGACTGCCTTATGTATGATAATTGAAGTATTATTTTTTTGTAGAGTTCAAAATTGGTATTTTCATTGCAGTTGTTATTTTGGTATTGGTATTTTCATTGCAGTTCATATAGCTATTTCCATTGCAGTTCATATGGGAATTTATTTCTGTTGTTAATTTTTAGACTTTGTACACCAAAATTTGTCAATGTTGAAAATTTTGATGCTTTTTATAAACAATAAATATTTAAAACTCCATACTTTATGTTTTGATATTTTTCCTATTAAGTGCTCATTGTTTAATATAGTAAAACTCATAAAATTAAAATTAATAATTCATCAATAGACATATTCTAAAGAAGACACATTGGTATTATACACCCATAGTAGTGCACTTTTATGACAAAATTGATGTTATGCCCAGCAGCTAATAGTAGTGCAAGTTTTTATAACCTTAGGAGCATCTAAGAGCATGGTCTGGTACTTGGTAAGCCATCCCCTATTAACCACAAGTAATGTTTTGTCTCCAGAATAGCTCTGACATCATGGGGAGTCAGGACTTCTAATCTCTGTCCCAAAGTTGACTTTCCAGCTTCATCTGTTAGTATAGCTGTAGCTGCTACTGCTCTGTGGCAGGGTGGACATCCAGCAGCTACTCCACCTAACTTTTTTGAAGAGTATGTCACTAGGCAAGGTTCCTATCCCAACCTTTGGGTCAAGACCTCCAAAACCATTCCTCACTTTTGTGGTATATAGAGAAAGAAGGATTTTTTTAAAGTCAAGAATTTCCATTACTGGAGCCTGAGTGAGGACATACTTTATTTCCCTAAAGACATTGTCAGTCACTTATGTCCATTCTAGGGGCACAGACTAAAGGTCTTTGACAGCCTCATATTAAGGCTTTCCCCTTATTCCAAAATTAGGTAGCTAGATCCTACGAAAACCTGGCATGTCCAGGAAGGAACAAAGCTGTTGTTTGGTAGCAGGAGGCCTCTAATGGTTGATTCATTGTGTTAACTTGAGAAGTTTAGAGGCTTAAATAAGTGACTCATCAGTTCTACATCCTAAGGTACAGAGGACTCAACCTAGGGCAAGTAGCCTGCATGCAATATAAGGGAGGAAAGGCGGCTTGCTCTCCCTCCTTTTTCACTCTTGTTGCTTTTGCTGTCTTCTTCTGCCTTGAACTGTTGCCCCTCACCTTGACATACTACCCTGGAGCCAGCTGATTATGGACTGAAGCCTTCACAAACTGTGAGCTAAGTAAACCTTTCCTTCCTTAATTTTGAGCATCAGGTATTTTGTCTCAGCAATGAGAGAAAAGTGATTAAGACAAGGCCCAAGATCACAGATAACCTGGATTTGGTCCCTAGATAACTGTTGTTCCCCAGGTGTGAGAATATATCCCAGATATTGAATTTTTTGAGAGGATATCTGAGCCTTTTTGTTTGGAAACTTTATATATCTTCTTAACTAGAAAATTGAGTTTGGACAGTGTTATGGTTAGATAATTCCTGAATTGAGCTGCAGAAATCAGCTGGAGTATTTTAATCTTATAATTACTGACACAGCTGAATGTGTGCCTAGTAGGTATTCCTTTGTACCATGCAGCAGGATTTACCTGTTGGCTAATTTGGTCTGGGAGACCTGGGTATAGTCCTAGCAAGCAAAATCCATTTTAATTTTAGCTGGAATTTGAGAATTTCCCCCAATTTTGTTAATAAATCTCTTCCCAGCAAGCGAGTAGGACACAGTGGGGCAATTAGAAATTCATGGTTAAATATTTGATTTTCAAAGTGATGTGTCAGGTGAGGAGTAAAGAATCTCTGACTAGGGGCCCCTTCAACCCTAACTATGCCAATAGGTTTAGAGAATTTTCTGGAGAAGGAAATAAAAACATACTGAGCTGTCCCTGAGCTGTCCCTGTATCTATAAGCAGTTGCACTGGCTCACCCATGATGTCCAAGATTGCCAGGGGCTGATCAGAACCCTGGATACCTGTTGGGGGAATGACAGCGAATAAAGAAAAAGGCAATATTCAAGGTACAAGGGGACTGGGAGGAACCTACCTTTAGAGGACTGGCTCAAGGATCTCTGCAGTTGACCCACTTTTATTAGCAAGCAAGAAGCACAGGAAAGGGGGTAGTATATTTTTCATGGAACTTCAACTACAGTAGACAGGGAACAAGTTAATGGGGAACAGGTTCTTCCCTATACCCAGGTGCCTGTATCCTTTAGATTTTCCTCTGTAGATGCTATCTTGCCTTAGGAACAATGTGGTTATGAGCTTTCTCTTCACAACCAGAAAGATGTGGTCTTCCAACCTACTTCTCTGTTCCTAAAGCAAGTCACACCAAGCTTGAGACCACAGGATCCTGTCATGAAGCCCAGCCATGTATCCCTAGCATAGTAAAATATTATTTCATATCCCCTGGTCCACAATAGCTCCCCGTTTTTGTTTCTGCAATTTTAAGAGTTCAAACAGCATTACTTGATGTTGGATAGAGCCTAGACATTGTCTGGTTTGGCTTCCTCTGCAGCAGACTAAGAATAGAAATAAAAGACAGACTTGTTAATATAAACAAACCATTATAGAATCCAAAATGAGTCTTGAGGTAATTCCATGGATTGATTTGATCAAAGTATTAGTAAACTTGTCCTAATCTTGGATTTTTTGTCAAAGTTTTGGGTTTGTTGAGACATAGACAATACTTCCTTTTGTAAGCCTTCTAGATCCAAAGTTGTTGCTGTGCATAGCGCCCTGTATGTGTTTTTTTTTATATGTAAAAAACTCGGTAATTACTCATTCCCAAGGATGAGTGGATTGGTTATAAGGAAGAGGAGTTATACAATACCAAGTGATGCTAAAATGACACCGAAGGCCTTGCTATAGCTGCAGGCTCTCTATTTGATTTTCTATCCACATAACATTAGTTTCTTTGTGTGTGTGTGTGTGTGTGTGTGTGTGTGTGTGTATGTGTGTGTGTGTCTTTTTGAGATAGGATCTCACTATGCAGTTCAGGTTGGCCTTGAGCTCACTTTGTAGCCCAGGCTGGCCTCGAATTTGCAATGATCCTTCTGCCTCAGCCTCCTGAGTGCTGGAATTATAGGCGTGCGCCACCATACCCACCTCAACGTTAGTTTCTAAAACACTAATCTGTAACTGAGGTTTTGTGCCAATAGGGTGTGGTACATTCCAAGCTTTATCTGCTGTTTTGGTCCAGCTGTATATAAAATGAGCAATCTGTATAGAGTGAGCAAGAGCCACAGAGGACAGGGGAACCCTTGAGGTTAACAATACCAAAGAGGCAATTCCAGCAATAATTAAGCCCAACATTTTTTGTGCTCTATGTATAAGATGATTAATCAGAGATTTTAATAGATGACTAGCAGAAGTGTTGGCCCATGGTTCCGTAAGATTCATGGGCATCCAGACTCCAGGCATATGCTTCAAGACTAGTAAAGTCTTGTTTGCTAGGGCTCAAGCTGCTACATTCTCTGCATGTAAATGTGGTAAGATTCCATTCAACAATATAAGAAAATGTAAGGATTATACATACATATGAAAACTGTGGGTTTTACCTCTCCAAATTTGGACACTAGAAGTATTTGCAGTACATTTGGTTAAATGTCCTTTCCATTGTTGACCTGTATAATAGGGAAGAGCTAATTTTGAAAAGTTTTTTTGAAGGGGTCCAGGCCTGCTTTTAATGATGGCCTGCAGCAATGGGGGACTGAAGCCATTTCCATGCTATGCTAATTGCTCCTCAGCATCAGAATACAAAATGGAGGTATTCCTTCATTAGTAATTAGTGCACCAACACCAACAGGCCATATGCTAGATTGAGCGGTTTTTGTCTCTTCCTTCTAGCCTCCCAGGAGGGCCCCAATCTATAAATTCAAATTGATTTAGGCACATTTTTTGCCCCCTATCTCCTATATAGGAGATTCATGGTGGGGGGCAGAATCATGTGTCTCCCCAGAATGTATACTGTGTACACGGAGGAATGTCAGGTGTGGAGGAACTGATCTAGTCCCCTGGGATGTTCATAGATCCCATTCCTAAAAATATTAATTGTTATCCATAATGGGCCATCCAAACCTGTGGGTCAGCAGGTAGGTAATAAATAGATTGTAAAGACTTATGCTCAATGCATAAGGATAAATATAAAAAGTATAACACAGGAATATAAAAAGTAATATAGGAATCCACAAACCCAGGGTCATAAAAGGTCTTGGAACCCAGTCTAATCCATCATGATGAATCTCAGAGGGAAAATCACACCACATAAGGGGTTGTAAGAAAGTGGGTTAGGTACTGATATCCAGTATTCTTTTCCAGACACTGGACTTATACATGCAGTGCAGGCAATGATGGCCATCGTGGCAACAAACATATTTTCTAGTGTATATGGTAGGCTTTGTCTCATCACCAATTTTTCAGCTTCCTTGGTTGTCTTCATCACTTGTCCCCACATCACCTGTGTGATCAACAGCAGCTGAGGCATCTCCTCCAGGGTCATCCTCAAAAAAGGCTTGCACTGGTGGGCCTGGTAGCAGCAGGCTCTCCCATGAGTTTGGAGATCTCTTCTCTCCATGTCACATGTTTCAGGATGGCACCCACCACAGTGTTTCTATTGTCTGTTAATACACAAGCGTACACTCATCCCCATGTTATTAACTATACTGGCCCATCCCATTTTCCTGTATGGATGTCTTTCCACAGGACTTGTCCCCTAGGTGTGCTCGTCCATTTGTCCTTTTGCCAATGAAGTTCTGATGGAGTGTATTTACTTTTTGCAACTGGGTTTTAAAAATTTGAGGTAAAGGAAGCAAGATCTAATTGTGCCTATAGAGGTAACCATACTCCCCCTTTTTGTTTCTGTAATTGTGTTTTTAAGGAAAGGTATGCATGATCCACTATGGCTCAGCCCTGAGGATTATATGGAATACCCATAAGATGTCTAATATGCCAGAATTGAAAAAAGGAGGACAAAGCTTTGCTGACAGATGAGGGTCCATTGTCAGTTCTAATTGTATGAGGTACTCCCATAGCAACAAAAGCAGATAAGCAATGTTGCTGCACATGTCCTACTTTTTCACCCCCATGGCAGGTGGTATGAATCATATGAGAATAAGTATCTATACAGATATGAACATATTATAGCTGCCCAAAGGATGGGATGTGACTGACATCCATTTGCCAAATTTCATTTTGTTGAAGGTATTGGGGTTGTATCCTTCAGTGGAATGGGGTGAGGGATGCATTGGGAAATAGAACATGACCATTGTTGTGCTTGTGAACAAAATAATTGAAATTATTTCATTATGGTTTTACTATTTTGATGATGGTATGAGTAGAATTGTCTGGCCATATCAAAGGTAGTAATATAGGCTACCAATGAATCAGCCAAATCCAGTTATTGTCACTCGGTAATTCCTGAGAATTATTCAAGGTTAGCAAACAATCCTGTCTTATTTTTATCTTTTGGGATTCTTACCACCTATTCTGTAAGTAGGGTTCTTAAATATAGATAAGAGCTGGAGATCTGTACTTTATCAGGAGCTATGCACAGGCTATGGCTCTTAAGATTTTTTTTTTTTTTTTGTACTGGGAATTGAACTTAGGACCTTGTGCTTGCCAGGCAAGTCCACTGATATCTATTCATGGCCTTAAAATTGATACTAGGTACAGAGCAAGAAAAACATTGACAATCAGGGAGATGTAGAGGGATTGTGAAAAAACAATCTTTTGGAAAATAATAATCAGTGGCCATTCTCAGGGGCTGGGTACAGGGGATGGGAGGCCAGGCTGCACAGCCCCCACAGTGCCACTGAACTATATCCCTGGCCCTAAGGTTCTTCTTGACTGTAGCAAACAAAGCATGTAACTGTGCCTTTGACATTGTAGACAATATGTCATCCATATAATGGATAGTATAAGCTTGAGAATACTTACGCTGAGCAGGCTGTGAGACTCAAATTACAAAATGTTGGCGGAGTGTGGAGATATTCATCATTTCCTAAGGCAAAACTGTCCACTGATATCTATTCATGGCCTTAAAACTGATACTAGGTACAGAGAAAGAAAAACATTGACAATCAAGGAGATGTACAGGGATTGTGAAAAAACAATCTTTTGGAAAATAATAATCAGTGGCCATTCTCAGGGGCTGGGTACAGGGGATGGGAGGCCAGGCTGCACAGCCCCCATCAGCTCTAAGGAGGCATTTACAGCTTTTAAATCCTGTAGCAACCTCCATTTTCCAGATTTCTTTGGGATAACGAACATGGGAGTGTTTAAGGGGCTAGCAGACAGCTCTAAATGTCCTAATTGACTCTGTTCTTGTACCAATTAATGTAAATGTGCTAGCTTCTCTTGCTTTAGGGGCCACTGATCCATCTAGACTAGGGTGTCTGTTTTGCATTGAAGTGACACAACCATTCTGGGGGTAGAAGTATGAATGGCCCCTATCAGAAAGGGGGCTGATACCCTATTCCTGCACAGTCTAGTTTAGGAGTCACTAATAGTGATTTGGGGCTGCCTTCTAAATTCTCTCCCAAGCCTGAGCCTAATTGATACCCCATCTTTTACATAATTTGTTCTGTGATAGTAACTGGCTCATAGGTTAACATGATTTCTTCATTCCTTTAAAAGATCTCTTCATCATGATTGACAGATATAGTGGCCACAGAAGATTGAAAGACTCCAGCCTTGCTTTCTGGGCCTGAATATGGTATGGGAGTTGTACTCTGTAACACTTGTTGAGGTGAATGAAGTCCCACTAATGAGGTTGCTGACGGTTTGGTGGGCCAAAGGGAAGGCCATTGCTCAGTAGCCATGACAGATACATTGACTTCAGTGTCCAGAAAACCCTGGAAATATTTTCCTTTTATCTTTATCCTACACATTGACCTTCTTTCATTCAATTCCTAGGGAAATAAGTCTCTTTGGAAGTGGTGCTACCAAAGCCTCATTTTCTTTTTTGTTTTCTATGTTGGGTCGAGGGAAGCCCTTCTAGGGGAAGAAGTATCAACTGAGCAATGTAATCACTGGGTTCAAGAACCCAAAAATCAATAGAATGGGCTACAACTTGAATTTCTCCTTCATAATCAGAATCAATTACCCTGAGTATAACAGCAAAGTCCTATAAATTTGATCTGCTTTTCCCCATAATCAATCCAAAGGTACCTTCAGGTAATGGTCCCCATATTCCAGTGGGTATCCTTGCTGGCTTATCCGCTGCCCAAATAAGTGTTACTCTTTGAGTAGCAGGGAGATCTAATCCTGCGCTTCCTGGTATTCCAAGAATGAAGGAAGTAATGTCTCCCTGGGGACCAAAGATGGATTGTAGCTTGTTGCCTGAACTGGAGAGGTCCCTGTGGTTTGCAGGGCCTGAGGTTGGGCCCAGTTCCAATTTCCCAAAGGGAGTGCTGTCCTTATGATGTTTTGAAGGACAATTTTTGCCCAATAATTTCCTGTATTACACTGAGGGTAAAGACCAGGGGCCAGATTGATATTTCCCCTGTAGGAGGTGGAACTGTAGCCCCTGTTTCAGCTGGAGCAGTACATTGTTTGTGGATATGTCTTGTTTTTCTGCAATTAAAACATTGGACATTGGCATTTTTTGTCCCCACTATAAGACTTAACATTGCTTGGGCTAACACTGAGCTTTTATAAGTCTTGGTTCACATATTTGGACAAGCTTTCAGATAATTTCCAAGACTTTTTGTGGCCCTGACCATACCAAGGCCCTATCTGCAATCATTATTTGCATTCTTAAAAGCCAACTGAAGCACAATAATTTCAGCTGCTTGTGAATGAGGGATCTGTCCGTGGACTGCCTCCTGTAATCTAGCAAGCAATTGAACATAAGAGTCTCATGACCTTTGTAAGATATGCAAAAAGGAATGGACTGGAGTACTCTCCTTGGGAGTTGCAGCCCATACCCATTTCATCATCAAATTTATCTGGTCATGTGCTTCATTAGGGTAAGTTAATTGTTGTGCAAGAGCTGCATGAGGTCCCATTCCCAGCAGCACATCCTCCTTCCTGATCTTCCTGCTGCCTTATTTCTGCTTGCCTGTTCTATCACAAACTCTTGTAGCTGCATGGTGAAATGGAGATATTGAGCTGCTGATAGACAGGAATGAGCATGATGTTTAATATCTTCTAGGACCATATACAGAGCTCCCAAAATGGACTCCAGGAGTTCCAATGTTAATGGTCCCTATACTCCTTTATTCATTACACTCTATTTTGACTCTTTCAAAACCTTATGCTCTATCCTGTGATGTTCATGTATCATTTGTTGGGTATTATTGCAGTCCTAACAGTAATAGGAAAACAGCAGGGCCCAGTGGGATCCCCAATCATCATTGCTTGCCAAATAAGTTGCTGGTACTTAAGACAAGCAAGGATGGCCTGCTCTAGCCTCTAGAAATTATGGAGATGTGGACCAAGAAAGAGTCTCTCTACCTTCTTCCTGATCTTTCCCCTTTCCCTCATCACGGGGAGCAGTAGCAGTTGTGGCAATAGTTGAAGCACACAAAGGTCCCAATATGGATTTCACCAAACTCCATGTTGAAAGGGTGTCCGGGCAATCTGTTCTCCCCTAGTATGGGTGCTTCTTAAATTTTTGCCCACTCTGTCCAAATTCTCTGCATCTGAAGTTACCACCTGCAGAAACCACGGGTTATGCTTGGTAATATCTTGCAGCCTCTTTGAAAGAGAGTGGGTACTGACCTGGGCCCTTGCCTGTCTCAACAACATATGCAGTAGTGCACATATCTTTGCTCCTCTACTGACAAATTCTGCTCCATTATTCCAGTTAGAAAAGCTTTTGCATGGCACTACTACTTACTTTCACTTCTGCTCAGCCAACTGCAAATTCATCCCATGCGATGCCCTGACATCTGCACTGCTCCTTCCCACTCTGGTGGGTCTTCTCCAAGTCTCATGTTCATGTGTTTGGGTGCCAGACACTCGGATACCTGTGGGGGGAATGACTGGCAATAAAAAAAGACTAAGGCAAAATTCAAGGCACAAGGGGACTGGGAGGAACCTGCCTCTAGTGGACTGGCTCAATGATCCTTGCAGTTGACCCACTTTTATTATCAAGGGAGAAGCACAGAAGGGGTAGTATATTTTTCATGGAGCAGTGACTCCAGTAAATAGAGAACAAGTTAATGAGGAACAGGTTATTCCCTATACCCAGATGTCTTCATTGCTTAGATCCTCACCAGATGTTATCTCACCTTAGGAGCACCGTCGTTAAGAGCTTTCTCTACGCAAACAGGAAGCATGCAGCCTTCTGTCTTCTTCTCTGTTCCTAAAGCAGATCACACTGTGCTCAAGACCACGGGACCCTAGTCATGTAGCCTGGTCCCCAGCATTGTCAAATATTATTTCATATCCCCTGGTCCCTAGCACAAGATTTCCCAGGGTTCCTCATATGAGATGGTGATGTCTATAGACAGGGAATTGCAGGTTCCCCTGGGGCTCTTCAATTGTCAGAGCAGGAAATGAGGGCTCTAGCTGGCTGAACCCCTCTCTGGGAGTGGGGCAGTTAGACCTCCAGTGCCAAGAGTCAGGCACATTAGCTGCCTCACATGTGGAGCAGGGACCACACGGAGGCTTGGTGCAATCTCATGCCCAGTGTCCAGTTCCTTTGCACTTGAAATAGGAGCTCTTTCCTCAGTTGTCCCTGGGTTTTTCCTCAGATGATCTTGGTGGGTTTAAAGCTTTACCAATTGCAAGAGCTATAATCTTAGTCTTTCTCTTTTTTTCTCTCCTCTGGGTCCAGAACAGGCTGTGTCCAGCAATTGGACCATAGTTGTCTATGGCCTCTGTTTTAAGTTTTTGTAGCTTACACCAAATATCTGAGATGACTGACAGATGAAGTGTTGTCCCATTAGTGCCTCTCTCTTCCTGGAAGATGGATCTATATTAGTATATTTGTGGAAGGCCTCTGCTAATCGGTTATGAAACAAAGCTGGATTTTCCTTTCCTACAAGACCTCACTCACTTTATCATGTTTAACAGACTTTTGCCTGCACATTTCCTCACCATGATAAGAGCAGCTAGCATACTAGACATCATTTATAATCTTTGCTGAGTATTACAGTCCCCATTTGGCTCTGCTGAAGAGAGAATAGCTGTTTCAGGGTGGTTTCTTTTCCTTTTTAAAGTGTACTGTTCATCCGCATAGTTTCTAGGCTCTTGTAGTATTCTCTGTCTTTCGTCTGAAGTACAGCCAGTGGTCCAGATGTATTGGACATCTTGCCATGGTCAGTTAAAAGCAAAGGTCAAAGCATCTGCAAACTTACTAAGGTCTTCTGACAGTTTCCCTAGTCATTCCCTGCACAGTTAGACATCTGAAGCCAAAAAAAAGAACCTCTACTCAAGTATTTCCTTCCATCCCTGGGACTCCTCTTAGGGCCAGGACAAGTTGTAAGCCAGAGTAGTAAGAAATCGGTCTGCAGGGCTTAAAGCCATCTGTGCATTCCCAGCAGAACTTAGGGCTTTCTGCCAAGGAGCTGAGGAATGTTGGGCTCCTCTGGGACACTGGGCTCTAACAGAGTCACCTGATTACTGGGAGGGGATGGATCTGATTTGTTGGTCTGAGGACTATAAGGAGGAGGTTGAGGAGACTTCCTAGTGTGATTATTCTCCTTAAACAGATCAGCAAGACCAAGATCCCACTGAGAGACAAATAGGGGTCTTAGAACAGGGTCATCTGGGATTTCTTTGCCTGCCTCAGGACCTGCTAGACTTGTAGAGCTTCCTCCTGATACAGACTTGCACGGAAACTAAGTACTATAGTTCTTGAATCTTCCCTTGGGTAGAGTTACAACAGCCTGAACACCAGGCATTTCACTCCACCTCTCACATTTCATGCAGAAACGCTATATCTGGACAATAGTTTCATAGTTTAAAGCACTGTCCTGAGTTTGATTCCTGGTACCAAAAAAAAAAAATAAAGTACCACCCCTTGCCCATCTTTTGCCACCTCCCAATTTGTATTGAACCCATACCATGCTATAATAGTAGATGTGAGGGTTGATTGACTGTGTCAACTTGAGTAAGAGAAGCTCAAGGAAACTGGCTCAGCAATTCCACACCCTAGGGTGTGGAAGATTCACCCTAGGCTGGCCATCACCTGGATGGTATAAAGGGGAAGTGAGAAAGGACAGATCTGCTTCTATACTGAAGAGGAGCTCCAATCTTTGCCTTCACCTTGGACGTCGTCTCTTGGCTTCCAGCACAGACTCTTCAGCCTTCCCTCGCACACCCATTGGCCTCCTGATACAGACTTGCGCGGGACACTCCAGTAAACTCCAGACCCTAGAGTGAAACTTTCAGTCTCCAATGTGCAAACACCCTCTGCACTCTTCCTCACACAACTCTGCAGGTGACCATGTTAAACCAATCTTGTAATTTCTTGTACATTTTTATATCTTATGTTATATCTCTTTCTCTAGCAAAACACTGACTGATACCCTCACCAATCATGTTTTTCTTAGAATTTGGATTTTTGGAGAATGCTAACAGATAATTACATAGTCTTACAGAGAAAACTGGAGATTGAAGGCAGCATAACATTTTAGCAAAATTATAAAGACATCATTATATTAGGACCATTAAGTTTTATTATCTCTGAAACGTGTTTAAATGCTTACCTTAGTACAGAACAATCTTCTAGTCAGTCATAGTCATCTCCATCCTATTACAAAACAATAAATGACATAAAGAAACTTTCACCCAATTTCACGATCCTTCAATAGACTGCCATCCAAGTAAATGTACCTGTCCATAGATAACCTCACAGGTTATTTATGTCTAACCTCTAACTTCTAGAGTGACATTGCCTGGACTGCACAGTGTCTGAGCACCTCTTAATAAGAAAACCTCATTGTTTTACCCACAGAAAAATTTTAGCTTTTGATGATAGCCAATGCAACTGTATTAGAATAATATTTAGCAAGCCTTGTTGGGATGAGTCTCCTATAAGGCTTGAATGAGGAGACCACTAGTTGTCCTGGTATTGGAAAAAAAATGAAATGAGTAGATTTTTGGCAGCTGCTTTATATCCACCAAAAGGAGTCCAGTCCAGCAGTCCCCTCTAAGTCCAAGGGGTCCCCACTTAGTTACCTTAACAATTTTCCCAGATGATTTTAGATCACAACAGTCAAAACACTGTTCCTGACAGAAACTCTCATGTTATTACATAAGAGTCCTTCCCTGATCAGAAATAGCCCACCAACCAGTTATTCTATGTAGATGACAATAGGTATTGCATTCATAAAACCTATGTAGATACCACTTTGATTGACAGATAACCTGAATGAAAATATGTCACTGACCTTGAAAACATCTTTTACCCTTATTTAAACTACCCCACTGATAAACCATGTGGACCACAAGCATTTGAGACAATGTGCTGCATGTCCATCCATCTGGAGGCCATATTTAACCATATGCCTAAATGTATTAATAAATGTAGTTGTCCTGAAAAGCTATGTAAATTGTTTTCCGTGGAAATAAAAAAGCCAAAGACATAAAAGGAAATAACTGAGCTCAAGAAATGTTTTCTTTAAACACAATAGCTGCCGGTGTTGTAACCAGTTACTAACATAGATTGGACAGAGAGACAGACAAGCGTACAAGACAACTGCATTTATTTAGTGTGTACTCTCTCTCTCTCTCCATATATATATATATATAAACCATGGCATCATTTAGTTGTAAGAACCCTTGGGGGGGCATTCCTTTCTTTCTGACAAACCGGTTCTAATTTTGCATAGGCAACAGGCTTAGCTCTTGTTTTGCCTAGTTTGTCCTTGCTGTAACAGAAGTGTAAAGGGGCCCTTTTTGCAGGAGGCATTTCATAAACCCACTGAGATTTGAACAAGGGGCAATCCTCATCCCCCATGGGGGCATACACTTTGTTAGCTATAAAAACCTTTTTCTTTTTTTTTTCTTTTTCTTTTTTTTTCAGCCCTAAAAACCTTTTTCTTTCTCCCCAATTAAGTTTCACCAAAGAAGCACAAATTAACCTAGACAGAGCAGTTACTCTTTCCAAAGCTCTTAGATATTCATCGGTGAGACTTCTCCTGTCTTGTTTGACTTTTCTCAATTATGAATAAGTATATGGGTTCTGTCTTGGTTTCTCCCTCTCAAATTGTTTCCAAGGGTCACTAAGCTAGCAAGAGGAGCTGTGTGGCTCTTCCCAGAGTTAGGAGGAGCCAGGCCCTGCTCCCCCTCCTGGGGATGGGCCCTCTTGTCCTGCTTAGCCCCTGGGACTGTATGAATCCTGGCTTCCTAGCAGTCAAAAGAGGGGGTCAACCAACTCAGGATATTCTCAAAAGGCGAGAAATATTAGACGTAGGGCACTTCATTTCACTGTCCCTCTCCCTAACAGAAAACATCCAACTGAAGAAGGATGTTGGGGCTGGGGATTTGGCTCAG
>NW_004955506.1:2658777-2663503 GCF_000276665.1 Chinchilla lanigera
CAAAAAAAAAAAAAAAAAAAAAGAAGGATGTTAAAATTCAGGGAGCCCTCCAAAATCCCCCAAAGTGTGTCGTACCCAAGGCTCAGTATAATAAAAGATAAGCGCTTTTTCCTTAAGGGCCTGGGGATCTAAACCTTTCCAAAGTTTGATGAGACATTGCAGGGGGGAGGGCAGCAGAATGGCTGAGGGCCTGACTCCCATGTAGCAGAGGAAGAGCAAGGAAACAAAGCAGACTATATTTTTTTAAATCAAGGTTCATCTCCCAAGTGGCCAACAGAGGTAAGTGCTTTGACAGTCGTCCCTGAACAAAGCACCCCCTGGCTGGCATCAGGCAGGACATCCCCTACCTCAGGCCTGGGATTCAGCTCTAGGAAGCCAGCTCCAGCCTGCTACATGGTTTAGTTTCATGGAAGCCTGTAATAGAGGAAATTTCCTCTACTCCTTGGAGGTCTGGGATAGTTTCTTTTATATCCCAAATAACATTAGTGCCATCATTCCTCAAAAACAGGTAATTCCCAAAAGGCTCTCTCCCTTATGAGGCCTAATAGGGCCATCCTACCTAAATCATGGAGGCTGTCGGGGGTTTACAGAGGGGAGAATTGGGATGCATGAGGTGAAGCAGGTCCTCAAATCATGCTTTGGATTGTCCAGCCTGTATATAATATTTTAAGAGGGGGCCGGTTTATAAAACCTCTAACACATGATACAAGTAAAAGGGTCCCCTACACTGTCCTCTCTAGGGCCAAAACAGGCTTTAATGTCCTTATACAGTATTTCTGGAGTATGGCAAAATAAGTGATAAATCAAAAGGAACAAATTTTTCTATCTAGACCAAGTGGGTGTGAAGAATCTAAACCATTTTTCCTACTGGTGGCAGGACAGCAGGGACAGTCAAACTGGGGAGAGCCCATTTGAGTAATGAGTTGTCTGGTTTCTAGGGAGAGATAGAGGTCAGAAATTGCATGGCAGAAATTGCATCTCAGAGCACACAGGCAGAGGGGTTGCCCAGACATGATGGGAGTCCTTCCTCCATTCACTTTTAGCCATGAATACTGACTCTAACTGGACCGGAAAGATCCCCTCTAAATGTAGGTGTCCCTGCACATAAGTGGATCTACCACTAAGTCATATGAGGGTAAAGTCCAAGTGTCCCCAATAGTCAGAAATTGCACTTGATCCTCCAGGAAACTGGGATTCCCTACCCCCATATGGGGCCCAGTTAGAACCCTTCCACTATGACAGAGGGGGAGGTCTTGGGAAAGTGAACCAACAGAGAGATGGAGTGTCCTTCTGCATTCACTGGGTATACTGACCATGTCTGGTGGTTTGGGATGATCGTCTTTCCATCCTGGATGAGCCCCCAATTTATTTTACTTCTGCTGGGCCTGACATCTGGGAATCACCAGACTTGCCCTCATTAGACCCACCTGTCTCTCCCATGCAGAAAGAGGAACAGGAGTCAGAGAAGACCAGCACAAAACAAAAGTACTTTTATTGTAGATACTGCAGGAAGAGGTATAGAGACACTTCCAGGGAAGGAGTGGGGGTGTTCAGAGCCAAAACACCACCAAATGTGGGGCAGCAGTCCTATTTTATGGAGTAGGAATCCTGTCTCCACCCCTTTAAGGGTCTACACTTGAGAAATTATTTCTGATTTGATTTTTTCTAGAGCCTCATTCATTTGTTTTGTTGTTACCACTTCAAAGAAACCAGGTGGGTGGTTTTTGGGTTGTCCCACCTTGGTGAACTGAATGTCTGGGGTTGCATCTGGTTTAAGTGTCTTCTCATTTTCTTTCTTTCTTTTTTTTTTTTTTTTGTTTAGTTTAATTCCTGGGCTGATGCTGGTAAATTGCCTATAGTGAATAGCTTCATTGCTAGTATTTAGAACCCTTAGGAAATGACTATGTCTCAGAGATGTCTTCCAGGTGTAGCTGATTTCTGGGTTTTGAGTCTGTTGCAAGATCCCTCCTCTTCAGTGTGTTGGGGATGAGAAACTGCTGCCTGCTTGGCCCAGCCCTTGGTTCTTTGGCACTGGCCCACAGTACTTTCTATGACCCTTAGGCAAACTCAGTCTTAGTATACCAGGAAGAACAGCTGGTTAGAACTATTGTGTCACTTTAAAGTGGCTAAAGTGGTACAACCAGCAATAATAATAGCATCAAACACAGCCTAGAAAATGACAAACTGAGGTGACCATTAATTTGGCACCTTTGACCATGTGAACTAGATTTGTGGAAATATAACAAAATCTAAAGCCAACTAGAAATTTGTATGCACTAAAAAAAGCCCTCAATATGCCAATTTTACCCTCAGGGTTGAAAATTTAAAAAGAGTTAGGGGAAAAAATAGAGAAATAGGAAAGGAGAAAGAGATTAGAAGTAAGGCTGGAAGAAAAAGGGTGGGTCATGTAAATTTTGGGAAACTGGTGCAGAGAGAAAGGCAGAGAGAAGGAAGAGATAAAAAAAGAACAGAACAGAACAACAACCACAAAAAAAAACAGAGACCGCCTTCACACTTATAAAAATAAGATCAACCTATGAAGAGAAAAATCAGAAGAAAAAAAACAGGAGCAAGAGTGAGAAAAAAAGAGAGAAATGTTCACTTTAAGGTTTGTCTCTGCTGTCACTGGTAGACAGTGTGTGGAGACAGACTCCAGAGCTATGTTGATTTAACCCACCAAACCAGCAGTAGCTTTATGGTAGGGTACTGGATAATCTCAATGAGTCCTCACCTTTATTTCTCCTGAACTTCAGGTGGGTTTCTGGCTGTGAGTCTGGAGCCAGATGCGTTCAGCCTGCAGCTGTTAGTGCACCTTCTGCAGGCTTGAGCTCAGCTGAAAGCTGCTCGCTGGAGCCAGCAGTTGCTCTGAGTTATGAGTTCACTTGGCCCCCTCCAAGATGGCTCCTGGCCAACTGCCCTTTCCCTTGGGATGGCCTAATCTGGTCCACTCACCAGCCAGTGCAGTTCACAGTGTCCACTCCTCCATTGCACTGCTGCATCTCTCTGTAGAGGGAGATGGGGTTGCTAGCAATCACCATGTCTCTGCAGGTTTGAGCCACTTTTCCCATGCAATGAGTGCCAATTCAGGGAGAAGGTCCCACCTGCTACCTCCTTCTTGGTTGAAGTTTCTCTCTTTGGTCTCCCTGGTGAGCTTCAACTGGTGCTTAAGATCCTTCCTGAGTCCTGGGGACACACTTCCCTCCTTCTCTTCCTCCTGTTGCTATATTCTAGTGTCTGGACAGCACATCTCAGAGAGGCTCTTTCTTTTCTGCTTACCACTCTACCATCTTCCTGGACGTTAGATCTAAACTCAATTGATTGGATATTGGTCTTGTTGCTAGGGGTTTGGTCTTGTAGGCTAATAGGAGAACAGAAGTAGGCATGGCAACCTGCACTGGAGGAACAGTGTTGCCTCACAGAGGCAGGTGTCAAAACTACAACCTGTCAGCTTCGAACCATAAAGCTGCTTGAAAACTCCTTGCTGTTTATAGCCATATAGTTTTCTAGCCTTTAAAAAGGGCCTAAGTCTGTCCCTACATGGTCATTACTGTCATCAGGACTGGGAGAGAAAGAAGGAAGGGAGAAAGGAAGGCCCCACAGGAAGGCCCACGGAGTTATGGAAGTGGGCCTAGCTCCTGTGTGATTGACTATAGACCTCTGTCCCCATCCTTTCTCCCTGCAGGTGAAGCAGAACTTAGTTAATGTATTAACATATTGCCCGGTACACTAGTTTCATTGAAGACCTGTGAGGTGACATCCTCAAGTGCAAGATCAACCAACAAGCTGAGCAGGACTCAGCCCTGGGCCAACTGGAGTGGGGTAATATCTGCCACATCCAAGGTGTATGAGTGGGGAACCACCCAATCTCTGCTGGAGGAGTTGGAGACAGGCGGGATCATGTACTACAGTACACATTGTGCTGTGCAAGATTTCACACAAGCTACCTGGTAGGGCGCCGGGATCACCACCTTTTTATTGTTGACACAAGGTGCTGTAAGGGCGAGGGAATCTGGATTCTATGGAGGACCTGGTAATACCTTTATGGTACAGTCTTGAGGCACCCTGCAGGGGTGGGATAGGAGGAGGTCTTTCTGGAGGAAATGTTTGGTAAGGAAGTGGGGGCAGTCGTTTAGGAAGAAAGATGGGGAAAGGCCACAGGTAGGCCTAGAATCCTTAGCCAGAATCCTTGCCCTTCCCTAGCCCCACAGTCAGCCAAAATGCAGCTGCAGGGTGAGCAGGCTGAAGGGAGGGCACTGCGTGACCAGCTCACCAGAGCTTTCCAGGAGCACAGGGATGTGTGCAGGTACCTGCTAGAGCTATAGAACCAGGCCAGTGAGATGGATATCAACACCTCCCTCCAACCGCTCACCATTGCTAAGCCCAAAACACTATCCCCCTCTTCCCTTCAGGTCCCAGGCCCAGGGCACAAGAGCTGAGAGCTATGTCTGCACCCTATATCCTGTCCCATGACCTCAGTCTTGTATCTCCCTAGGGTGGGGCAGCTGTGAGCCCAGGAAATCACACTGAACCTGCAAATGGTGGAAGGAGTAGAGGAAGAAGTCCAACACCAGGTGTGGGAAACACAGGATCCTCAGGCCCCTAGGCCCTCCCTTTGTGTGGGCCGGAGCCGCAGGTTACTTGGGGTCGAGATGAGGACTGGAATGCCTGTGCCTCTTGAGGAGAAAATGTTCTCCCCTCGCAAAACCTTGAGAACTTGCTTGGCTAG
>NW_004955506.1:2663698-2676396 GCF_000276665.1 Chinchilla lanigera
ACAGACTGTCAGAAAAACAATTACTTGGCTCGGTATGTACTCATATGTTATCTGAAAAACTACACTTGTATGCTATAAAACTTCTTACAGAATAAACTTCAGTATGCAGTTGCAGTTGCAAACTTGGCTCTTGCTGCTCTGCATCCCCTGTGTCCTGGTTTTATGTGTGCCTCTACCCCGGGCCCCGAGTGCAGCAGACACTCACAACCAGGGACAACAGTAAGGACTCAGACACAAGCAATGACCCACCAGATGTCCTCAAGCCGCCCTGAGGTCTAGCAAAAGCAGCTGAACAAGGAGAATGGCTTGGAGAGGACAGGGGAGAAGAAGTGATTGGGGGCCAGGGAAGGAGGGTGACTTGGAGCTCAGGCTACAAACCCTGAGTGACCCCTCTGTATCTCACATTTCTTATCTGTAAAATGGGAATAGTCATGATACAGCCCTCATGGGGTCTTTGGAGAGATTAAATTAATGCCTGAAACATGCCCAGGGCTCAAAGCATGATAGCTGACATGATGTGGCTTTCTGTATGACAGATTTTTCCCTTCTGGGGCATACTCATACCAGAGGGGGTTGAGGGTATTAGGAGCCCTGAGGGTGTCACAGGGTGGGGGTTGAGCAGATGTCCACCGAGCTGGCTCCAGCAGTGGGTGATAGTCGGGGAAGCAAGGAAGTGGGCAGAGGGCCACCTTGGAACAGCCCCTGGTTACCAGGTCCAAGATACACCTCCTGGGGGTTGGCATGGAGTGTCTGCTAGATAGCAAGTCTGGGAGCTAGAAGGACAAGTGTGGGAGGCCAGGCTCTCTCCTGAAAAAAAAGCCTTTGTGACAATCTGTCTCTGACCTCTCCTTCAACCTTATTTATTGAGATCGGAGCTGGCTATACTGAAGCAAATGTTCCTTAATTGGCTAAGAGGATGTTATCAAGTCCAGCCAAGGCACCAGTGGTCTCATTAGTAGCAAAGGCGAA
Organism: Chinchilla lanigera; assembly: GCF_000276665.1. Classification (NCBI taxonomy): domain Eukaryota; kingdom Metazoa; phylum Chordata; class Mammalia; order Rodentia; family Chinchillidae; genus Chinchilla; species Chinchilla lanigera. The sequence continues at coordinate 2,664,668 of NW_004955506.1, forward strand.
AATAGCCTCCATGTTGACGGCTGGAATGGGGGCTCAAGCACAAGCCTGTGAGATTCTAGGACTAAGACAACATTACAGCTGAGGCCATGGGACTTGGAAAAAATTAAAAACTTCCTGACAGGAAAGGTGTATTCCTAACTGGAGGCCTTTGTGCCTGATACGGCTACAAAGTTTTTTCCCTATACACTGCCACCACCCCTACCCAGCCCCCTGACTGATACCAACAAAAGTCATGAGCTTTTGGAGACAAGGCCTTTTGTTCCACAGAGAACATTGGTCATCCCAGAGTTCCTCAGCTGCAGAATATTTTCTCTTTTTCTTTCTTTTGCATCCATGTGCCATATTGCCAGGTGGGTTAGACTGATACCCTCAGCAGGGGTTTCAGTAGGCGAGGACCAGCAGGGCAGGTGGCCATGGCCTGGTGCTGGCCCAGTGCTTCTGGGAGCTGCACAGGTGGTGCGGACACCTGCAGGAGACACTGCCACAACAGTGCATGAGCTCTAAAAAGCAGTGCGAAGTGCTCAGTACATGAGCTCCAGGTGGAGAAAACAGACACGCCCCCATGAGCTGCTCCTATTGTGAGAATCAGGAATTACAAGTCAAAAAACCAAGCAGGCGCTGGAAGTAGAGAAAACCAGCCTCTTTATTAAGCAGCTCTGGCCCAGAGGAGATAAGCTCTACAAATTCTGGGCTCTGAGCAATGGGGTGGGGGTGGTTATCTCTGTTTTAATAGGGAAGGGAAAGAGGACCTGAGTAGAATTTTGCCAAAGCACTTTACAGAGGCAGAAGTGTAGCAAGTGCTGTCGTCCTCTGAGGTTGGGAAAGTGAGGGAGGTCCAGGCACAGCAGGAGCAGTGGTTACATTCTACACTTAGGGAAAGTTTTAGGTACAGAGCAGAAGATCACAGGAACATTTCGTGGTTACCGGAGGGAAATTTGTAGAAACAGGGATCTGGGGGGTGTAGTGGATTGACAGCTCGAGGTCAATTTATAACCCCCAGCTGAACTGAGTAAGCATGGTGCTGGGTGTGGGAGGCCCACCTGGGGATTGTTGCCAGCAGCATAAGAGGCAGAACTGGAGAGGAAGAAAAGAGGCTGTTGAGAACAGATAGAGGCTGTTGGGAGCTGGTAGAAGCTGTAAGGAGCTTTTAGTTCTGTTGGAGGAGCTTGTCATGCTGGTTTTCCTGATGAACTTGGCTGTTTTCATAATCCAAGGAGCTCAGGACTTTGTTGTTGCTGAGAATGGCTTCAGTTCACTTTGGGGGAGCTCTGGTCCTCACTCTGAGCATTGCTTTCTGGCTCCGGAGGGGAAGAAGGTACACAGCTCAGGCTCCTGAAGAAGCTTGCTGCATTGGATTCCCTAATGGAAACTCAGCCATCTTGATCGTTGGAGGAGCTCAGGACCTCACTGTTGCTGAGGACGGCTATGGTACCTTTCAGGGGAGCTCTGGTTCTTACTCTGAGAATCACTTCCTGGCTCCAGGATGTAGATCCCTCAGCCTGCTAGCACAGATCCTTCATTCTGCTGGCACAGACTTCCTAGATTCCACCACTGACCTTTGGGCCTTCCCAAAGCAGATCCATGAAATAGGCCCACATGAGATATTGTTACGGACTCTAGGCCTCCAGTTGAACTTGTGAGAGGCATTGTTAGGAGCTCTAGATCTTCAGCTGGACTCATGCAGGACATTTTCGTGGGATCCAGGCCCTCGGCTGGATTCCTTGGTCTTGGTGTGTGGACAGATTTCCTGCACTCTCTTGTATATGATTCTTTGGGTGACTATTATAAATAATCTTATAAAAATGTGTCCTGTATTATATTGTTCCCCTTGCAAAATATCCCCCAAACCATAACAGGGGCTTCAGGCTTTAGATTATATTTTTAAGATGGTGAGCTAAGCCACCTGCAGCAGCACCACCACCTCTGCGAGGAGATCATCCAGGGCCAGAGGAGATGATCAATGGTAAGACCCACACCCTGCCCCACCAAGTGCTCACAGGGGACCCATGGGCCAGTGCCAAGCCCTACCCCTCCTCCACAGAGTACAACCTGCTGGTCCCCAGCACCTGGAGAGCCCCTGTGGAGTATACCTGCTGAAAACCGGTACAGCCTCTGTGAAGTGCACCTGGGAGAGCAGGAGGAGGCTGGGCTGCGTTGGGAGCTGCTGGAGTTGATTATTGGTCATTTGTGTGAGGGCAGGACAGAGCCAGAGTGCCTCAAGCAGTCAAGCTACCTCAGTATTGAAAAAGGCACCCTGCCTGGACAATTACAGTCGTTAGTCGCTAGGCAACATTACCTCTGCTGATACTAACTTTGCAAAGAGTATAAAATAAACGCCCCTGCTCATCAGTTCCCCTGCTCCTCAGGCAAGAGGTAACTCCACCTGACCCCGGCTATTGTCTCTTGTCTTTATTTTCTAAATCCTCTCAATGTGTTTCTCCCGGGGACCACCAAGAGACCACTGAGTCCCACAGGGCTGGAGCAGACTACTATCATGGACCAAGTGGCCTTGGGGCCCTGGGTGTATGCACATATGCCAGGGAGGGGCTGACACCCACAGGGGGATGGGAGGAGGACAGCTAGCTGGTGCCCCAGGGAGTTGCTTTCCTTTCCTCCTTACCCCATCCCACGCCTTGCCCAGCCTGAGTAAGTTCCCATCACTAGGCACTCCTCACTGGCACTTGTCCGCACCAGGATCTGAGGGTCAAGACTGGCCATCTGATATCTCACAAATGGCCCCAGATGACCTCCCAGGAGACCAGAGCATTAGGTGGTGCCTAGCAAACTGCAGCTTCCTCCTGCGGATCCAGGACCCAAACCCATTGCCCTTCTAGGGCTTCCAGTCCGGGAGACAGCCTGCATCACTCTGTGTGCATTTGTCACCCTCTGCTGTCACCTGGTCCAGGGCCAGGTCTTCTGAGTGTCCGTTCCTGTTCCTTCCTCCGTAGGACAGTTTCTTGCCCAACATTACCCCAGCAAAAATCACACTGGCCCCAGACTCTGACCCGGAGAGCGTGAACACACTGAATTCTGAAGCTCAACACCTGCAAACACTGCCCTACTCCCAACTCACCGTGGAGAGGTGAGGCCACTTCTTTCAGTGTAACCAGATCAGGGGGCAACAGGAAAGATGGAGACTGAATAAAAGGGAGGTCTGGAGCCAGGAGCTTGGCTCACCAACAGCTTCTCCCCAAGGGGGCCAAACCACAGTGCCACCAGCCTGGTCAACAGCCTCCCATCCTCCTCTGCCATCGTCAGTAAAGCCTGTTGTGCTCACATGGTCAGACCCCAGGCCTGGCCAGCAAGGAGTTTCTGTGCCCATCGAACTTCCCATCCTGGTTGGCAGCCTGGTGACCCAGGAGGTGAGCTCCAGGTACGCACTGGCCCCACAGGTCCTGCTGCTGGGGATGGGCACACAAGGGTGGACACCCAACAGTTGGGGTGCAGTCTCTCCAAAAGGCCGCCCACCCCTGAGCACTGCTGCCCCTGCCAAGTGGGACACGGGGCCCCTGCTGTGTTCAACGCTTTCCTCATCCAAACCACAGCACTCCAGCCCCGCCTTCAGACAGCCTGGGCTGCCAGATCAACAACTCCCCCCACAGCAGCGAGAACCTGTCAGAGATCCCCTTGTTCCAGAAAGGTACATGTGCCCCCTGCCTGGCATCATCTAACTACTCAGATCACCCAGCCCAAAGCCCTGTCCTCCCTTTTGGCCTCCTGAAAGCGCCATGCATTGGGTGCTGCCTAGTCTGTCATCACCAGTGTCCTCAGGGTGTTAGCCACCTGTGTAGGGACAAAGACATAGAGAATTAGAATGGGGACACCTGATAACATAGGCTAAGCTCATCATTTTAGTAATCTATGGGGTTAGTCTTGCCACCTCTAGTTTACAGAGGAAAGCAAAGCTCAGTGTGTCCCACATTCCTTAAATAATAATTGGGGTGCCGGGACAAAGGCACTCTAGCTCTCTTCATTTCTGCCGTGGCAGAGGAAGGGTGTTGGGAGGTGGCCTTGATCCTGGGCTGGCATTCCTGTGTCCACTGTAGTACCAAGTACATCCATAGTGAGGCTGAGCTCCCTAACCCTGGGCATAGAGGAGCGCCACCTGCTGGTACCTGCCACAGAGCGCAGCAGCTTTTCCCTAAACTCACTGAGTGGGGCTGGTGCACATTCACTGGGCCTGCAGGCCTGCAAGCAGCCACCCAGCCCCACTCGGCAGTATGCAGCCAGGGAGGCCAACCTGCCCAGCAGCACGGGCAAGGCTCCCTCCCGAGAAATCAGACATCAAGGTGATGGCCCTAGGCCCTGGCTGGGTGGCCAGAAGAAAACTCAGAGAAGAGAGGAGTCACTGAAGTAAAAGTAGAGGAAGCAGAGGTCCCTTGAGGTCACAGGGTAAGGGGTGAGGCAAAGGACAGGGGTGAGGTGGGTGGGCTCCTGAGGGCTGAGTTCCTCAGGAAGTCCAAGAGTACCTCCAGCCCTGCACTGTACCTGGAGGCAGCACCCAACATGGCCTGCATCCCCAGGCTGCTACTGTAGTTGGGGCAGAGGCCTACATGGCTCTTGGCCTCACTTCACTCACTGTTTTCCAACCAACACAGCTCTCTCGCCCCAAGACACACATCCGCCACCCCCTGAGAGCATATCAGATCACAAGGTGCCAGGGTGCAGGGAACCAAGGAACCAGTAACAGGCATCTGGGAAGAGTCATGATGCCTTTGGCCAAAATCAGACTCTCTCCAAGTGAGGGCTATGGTCAGTACCAGCAAGGGAGGGAAGGGGAAGCCCTAGCCAGCCCAGGGAGGAGACATGTCAAGCTCTTGCCCCTTTACCTGCCCGTTGATAGAAACTTGGTTCTCAGAGTATTCAAGAGACTGGCAACTTGGGGTTGTTCCCCTAGGGAGTTCAAGTCACTGATTCAGGCTCTTTCCCTGTTGCAGACTCTAGGGACACCTTACCCATTGTTATGTCCAACCCAGCTATCATTTCCCCACAACCTACTTGTGGGCTGCACCAACCCCATGGCTCAAGCACCCATGGCAAAGATGAGCCCTTCTGACATATTTGAGAAACACTGCCTGGAACAGTGGTTTAGGAAGAAAGAAGGGGAAGGGCCTCAGGTGGGCCTAAAATCCTTAGCCAGACCTTGGCCCTTGACTGACCTCCCTCAGCCCTGGCAAGTAGCTGAAATGCAGCTGCAGGGAGAGCAGGCCTAAGTGAGAGCACTGCATGACCAGCTCACCTGCGCTTTCCAGGAGGAGAAACATGTACTCAGGTGGCTGCTGCTAGAGCTGCAGACCCAGGCCATGGAGATCAACATCAACACCTCCCTTTAACTGCTCACCATTGCAAAGTCTGCACCACTTCCCTTCCCTCAGGTCCCACACATGTTCAGGAGGCACTAGCTGAGAGCTGTAGCCACACACTGTGCCCTGTCCCATGACCTCAGTTTATATCTCCCTGGGGTGGGGCAGCTGTGAGTCCAGGAAGTCAGGTTGAACCTTCAAATGATGGAAGGAGTAGAGCAACATATCCATCAATAAGGACAACACTAAGGACTCAGACACAAGCAATAACCCATTGGATATCCTAGAGCCACGAGGTGGTGGGGCTTAGCCCAGGAGAGCATCACTGCCCTGGCTGATAAGCAGAAGAAACTGAACAAGATGGTGTCCAGGGCTTGGAGGGTATGGGGGACCAGTCACGCAGAACCTACAAACTTGCACTGAACTGTCTATACGCCAGCCCAGCAGGCCACCTTCCTAGTCCCAATCAATTGCTCTGCTCATCTAGGTTTGTCAGTTGGGTGGATCTATTTATACCACTGTCAGGTGGGCAGTTATTCTGGAATGCTGAGTTCTGAGGCAGTTGGGCAGTTGGCCTAGAATGTTCTGAGTTCTGAGACAGGTGGGAGTTATGCAGCATTCTCACCTGACCACAGGGGTCAGTGTTGGGGTGAGGAGGAGTCTGGATTCCCTGGGCTGTCAGCCTGGCGTCATCTGGAGAAAAGGCACTGCCTCAGGGTCACACATTGAAATGTAGAGGCAGGATTTGGGCCATAATCTGGGGTGAGCACTTCAAGTGTTGCCCTGTAGCCACTTTGGGGCAGGAGGAATTAGGAAAAGGAGTGCACTGCGTCCGGGCTCAGCATCCAGGCCATAATCTAGTGGGTGCAGGGGTTCAGGGATCTCTAGCCGTAGAAGACTAACTACATTTGCTGCCTTAGGTTCACCCCACTCAGTGGTGCGACTCTGGGCAAGTCCCTTCATCTCTCTGAACTTTAGTGCCCAGACCCATACAATAGGAGTCCCGGCCCCTGCTCTACCCATCTCCACCAGCAGAGTGACACGGTTTCTGTGTGCAGAGAAGCCTCAGACCTGTCAGCCCCCGCCAGGGTAGGGAAGGCAGACCCCACCTCCCCAGTCTTGTCTTACTACATCCCCTCTCTGGGGCCCCAGTGCCACAGTCCTCCTCTTTCTTCCAGACACGTCATCACTGTGGCACTCAGGAAGTACCAGTCAATTTCTTCAGGTTTTGTCTCTATTTATTTACTCATAACAAACAATAGGCAGGTGCTCTTGACATACCTACATCGCCGAACACGGAGCTGCGAAGCAAGCTGGGTGGGCACAGAATGCTTCCAGCCACACCGGGCTTTAACTTCAGGCCATCAGGGACCCATGCTCTCTGCCGCAGTGCACAGCGACTTTTCCTACACAGACTCGTGGGAGTTTCAAATGTGGGGCCATCCTTGTAAGCCCTACTCTGACTCGGGCAGCTCCCTGGGCACATAGCAGTAAGGACATCTGAAGTTTTCCCTGGGAATCATGGTTTGGGCATCTTCCTCTACCAGGAAATGTCGACTGTTCTCTCCATGGAGGCTTTTCCCAGTAACTGACATCAGCAACATGAAAAGAAAAGGATGATACAGTAGTAGATTCAAACAGAAGCCACCTGGGGGGGACTGAACCTAGGTGAAGAGAAGATCCTGCCTGTCCCCAGGTGATGTTCAGCAGCACCAAAATGAGCCAGTGATAGCTAATAAAAAAGAGCCTCAAATATCGCCCCACACAGGCTATGCCACCACGGTCTCCATGGAAATCGGTTATCAAGAACAGTATCTCACTTACCTGGTGCACCATATTCAGAGATAAACTATAAAAATATTAAGCCACATTGTTTTGTTACTGAGATCTAACTCATATAACTCGTACAGTTAACTGGTTTTTCGATCGCCCACAGGCTTTCCAATCAGCATCACTGTCCAGGTCCCGTAAATGTTGTCACCTCGCCTACTTTCTGTCTCTGAGGATTCTCCTAGACTTGTCAGATGAATGGAATTATGCAACATGTTGCTTTTTGTGCCTGGCTTCTTTTTAAGATTCATCGATGTCGAGGAGGAATCAATACTTCGCCCTTTTCGTAGCTGAACAATAAGCATTCAATAGATACAAGTATTTTCTCATTAACAGTTGATGCATAGTTCGTTATTTACACCTTTTGGATATTATTTTGGCTATTTTGCTATTGCGAACATTTGTGTGCAAGATTTTGTGTGAACAATTAAAAAATTCTCCTGCATACATACCTGGGAGTACGATCCCTGCACTGTTTGGTAACTTAAACTTTCTCAAGAATTTCCAGATGGTTTTCTTTGTCATATTTGTACCCGGAATGTATGAAGATTCTTATTTGTTCACACCACTGCCAACAGCTTCTTCCTCATTGTCGTCCCAGTGGGTGTGAAGTGGTTTTCTCCTGTGGCTTTGATTCGCATGTCTTTAATGACCAGTGGCTCTGGACCTAGTTTTGTGTTTATGGGCAGTATATCTTCTTTGGAACAGTGTCTTTGCAAATTTTCTTTGTTCTAAATTTTGGTTATTTGACATTTGACTGTTATCAAGATATTTGACCTTATCAGATACATGGCTGGCAAATACTTCTTTCCATCCTGTGGGATGTACCCACACATTTCTTGATGGTGTTTTCTGAGGCAAGGCGTTTTCCATGAAATCATCTTTTTTTTTTTGTGGCCTGTGCCTTTGGTATCATATCTAAGAATTCACTTCCAAATCCAAGATTATTACAAAGATTATCAGTTATTATTTGCTTATTTTACCCCTAAGATTTTGATAGTTTAGCTCGTCTATTTAAGTCTTTGATCCATTTTTAATTGTTTGCATTTGGTGTGAGGTAGAAGGCCATCTCCACTCTCTGCATTTAGATATCTAGTAATCACAACACTTCGTGGAAAAGACTACTCTCTCTCCCTAAATGGCTTTGTTGCCCTGGGTGAAAATCAACTGACCATAAAGGTGAGGGTTTCTTCCCAGACTCAGTTTATTCCGTTGATCCCTGTCTATCTTTATGCCAGTTCCCTGTTGCATTGTACACTGTAATTTCAGAGTAAATGAATTGGAAAAGTGAGTTCTCTAACCTTCTTGTCTTTCAATAATTTTCAATAATTTTCTACATTTGGTCCTACACATTTCCATATGAATTATAAGATAATCATGTCTGTTTGGGCAATAAAAGCAGCTTGAATTTTGATAGGAACTTGTTGAACCAATTATAACAACATGACATCGAAAACAGAAGTATTTAAATGTATGAATGTGCATTTCTCCCCACTTGTTTCCATTCTTAAGCTTTACTGAGTTATAATTAAGCAGAGAACTACCAACAATTGATGCACGCATATTGATGAGTTTGGACATATAATGGGTGCTCAAAATACATAGTGAATGTTTTTTTTAAATTTATTACAGTAAAACACATGTTGCCACTAATGCCCCTCAAAATAGGCCCCCTTGCTTCAAACACTTATGCCATTATATATGCCACTTTTTGCAGCAGTTCTGAAGTCCTCTCTCGTGGCTTTTCGTGGTGTGATCAAAAACGCAATGAATGCTCCTGCCAGGGCCATCCAACAGAAAGGCAGGCCATCACACCATTACAATGGGTCCCCACCCACTCTATTCACCGTATCTGGCACCGTGCAACTTCTGGCTCTTCCCCAAAGTCAAAATGATCATGACAGATAAATGCTTTGAACTGATCGAGGACACTGAGGCAGGCACAACAGTAGAACTAAAGAAATTCACAAAAGAGGCCTCTCAGAACCAAAACCTGAAGATTATCCATAACAGTAATTGCTGTTTTTCCACTGTGGGAGAGTGCTGGCGTCTAGTAGTTGTTCAAAAACTATTTCTGAATGAAAAGTGAGCGAATAAAAAATTTTTTTCTTGCCCCAGCCTAAGGGCTAAATGTGATTGAAAGTATCAGTTGAGGGTTGCTCTTATATTTGGCACATTATCATGCACCAATTCCCAGCCATAGACCTGAAGTTTTCCTAGAAATATTCACGTCCCTCATGGGCAGTGCCAAGCAGACTGTGTTCTGCAGGCCCCAGTGTCGTCCTAATCCTTCTCCCAAAGCCTTCTAACAAGCAAAGACCGAGCTATAAGGCGCACTCGACAGACTTTTTGTTTCATGAAATGACTTCTAACTGCATAACAGATCAATGATTTGCTCATTTCTTCTCCCATTTCATACGGCGTCTCGCTGTTTTGCTGGTGACCACGGATGCACGTAAGTTTTTAATCTGAAGTCAAATGTAGATATAGTTTTTCCTTTGACGCTTATGCTTTTGATGTCATACCTACATCCAAGGTCATAAAAATGTGCCTGTACACAGGGTGTGGTGGCGTGACCTGTAATCCCAGCACCTGTAATTCCCTAGCTGGAGCCGCCAGTGTCTCCAAGCTCAGTAATAAGCACCAAAGGATGACAGACACTCAGCACTTTGTCACCTATCGCTTCTTCCAACTGGAAGCCAGGTCGTCCCTGTAACCCTCTGAGGGCCCAGTGGGGACATCTCGTTCCAGAGCAGCAGAGGCCAGGCCTGCCCAGAAGGCCAAGGCCACCTATCTGTCCTTCCCCCTCCCTGAATGTCCAGCCAAGCAGACAGCAGCCTCACACTCTACACAAAGCACTAAGGAACAGTGTGGGAGGGGACAGTGTGACACAGAGAAGTACAGCCTCATCATCAGGAGCTGCCCAGCTTGATGCTGTCCAGCTAGAGCCGACTCAGTGTTCCAACAGTGTCTTAAAATATGGTATAGGCCGCAGCAGGGTACACCTGTAATCCAGCCCTTGGGAGGCTGAGGCAGGAGGAAATCAAAGTTAGCCTGGGGTACATAGTGAGACTTTGTCTCCAAAAAACGAAACCATTACAAATAAATAAAAGAAAATGTGACAGATGCTCCATGTTGATCAGCCACACCTGTGTGTTTGAGATCCTCTTGGCTTTAGCATCTAAAGTCCCACTTGCTGAGAAGGCCAAGTCCTAAAGCTGCTGTCACAAATCACTGCCCTGGGGCTTACAGCAACACAGACTTGGGTCTCCTGGGCGCTGGGGTCCAGAAGTGCAGTGTCAGGTGTCTGCAGGGTTGTTTGGGGCCTTCAGAGGCTTTGAGGGCAACTGTGCAGCCGTCTCTCCCAGCTTATTGTGGTCGCTGGCTCTCACCACCCCCAAAGTCACCCTTAATTCTCCTGGAAAGGAAACTCAGTTACACAGTGGTTCCCTGGACCTTCATGCAGTCAGAAGCTTTGCACGGTTCCCAGGTAAAGCTAGAAATGTTAGAAAGGAAACGAAAGTGGGGCTGGCATCCGACAGGGTAGCTTTTTTGACCTTGGATGTTTTAGGACGCAGTAATGTTTATCCAGAAATCACCATCATTCTGTAGACTTAGCACCCATTAGTCCACACAGGCTATAACTGGGCAAGTTAAAAATCTCTTAACCTATGCTCCAGATCCCTGACCAAATGTAAGGAAAGAATTGGGGTGGGTGTAGTATATTTTTCTATGTGGAGCCTTCTGTCTCAGGGGAAATGGAAATGGAAACCCCAAAGAGCTGCTGCTTCACACCCTCCAGGGTAGAGTTAAAAAGGCAGAAAGCAACAAAGGTCACCCAGCAGGACGTGGAGAAACCAACCATGCTTGGCTGGTGGGAGGGGAAAGTGCTGCCTGCCAAGGAGGACAGTGTGGGAGTTTCCTAAGTTACACCCGGAATGTCCGCAGGACCCAGCAATTCCGCTCCCTGGTGCCTGCCCAGGAGAACGGAAAACAGTGTGAGACAAAACCCTGGGCACAGACTTCCTCACAGGCTTGTTATTCCAGGTCCGTGCGCTCGAACCCCCTAAAGATACTATAAATCTATAAGTGAACCTGGTTGATAAAGTAAAAGGCAGAAATCTGACCTTAAGATGAAAAAAGATTCAAGGATTTCAAAGAGATTTTAGGCAAAACATCTTAGCTTCCCCATCTTAAAAGATACCTCCAAGACCACAGATCTCGCTCCAGCCCCAGACTTTCATTAAGTGAAACTTCATGAGATTTTCATTAAGCCATGACAACTGGCTAATCATTAAAATTTTTCTTTACATGAATTTTATTTAAGCCAGGCATGTGGTGGTGCACACCTGTAATCCCAGCCACTCTGGGGGCTGAGGCAGGAGAATTGCAAGGGCAACTCCGAGGCCAGCCTGGGCAACTTAGCAAGGCCCTGTCTCACAATAAAAAGGGCTGAGGATGCAGCTCGGTGCTAGAGCACTTACCAAACATGTGTGAGGCTCTGGGTTTGATCTAGTAGTGAAAAACTAAAAGGAATTTTGCTTACATGGGGAAATACTCCTTAAGTAATATTAAGCCTGGACAGAATAAAGACTA
>NW_004955506.1:2677460-2846325 GCF_000276665.1 Chinchilla lanigera
GGCTCCCAGCGCGCCTTCTTCCTCCGGCTTTCAATTGCCCACAGTGGACGGCGGAAATAGCACTGTTACCTTAATCTGCATTCATTTTATTAGCGGGCTGGGCTCATCTTTTCTGTACTGAATGTATGTACCACATTAGCTGCTCTGTGCCTCCTCCGTCTATTTTCCCAGCCCATTTCCTCTTCTTTTATTTCTATAACACATACTTTTTGTTTTTCTTTTGGGAAGTGTGCCACTTTGTTAGTTTTGCCCTAAAGGATCACTGAGTCCAACACCTAGTCTACCTGGCTGCACTTGGTGGAAAATATAAGAACTCTCCCCTGAACCGTGTACTGCTCCTTCAAACCACTCCTTTGTCAGAGGGCTGATGAGAAGGGCCTTTGTGCTGAGCTATGTCCACAGTTACCCTCTCTTTTTAATTTTTTTTTAAATTTTGAGGCAGGTTGTCACTAATTTGCTAAGTTGCCCCGACTGGGCTCAAACTTGCAGCCCTCCTGCCTCAGCCACGCAGAATGCTAAGATTACAAGCATGCCACCATGCCTGGCTGAGGTTCCTGTGAGTCATAAAATGTACTAAGTGGTGAACTGTTATTGGTTAGGGATGTGCTAGTATTGTGACCTCGATGATTTAAACAAAAATTTATTATCTCATCTGGGAGTGGTGGCACACACCTGTAGTCCTAGCTACCCTAGTTGAGAGGCTGAAGCAGGAGGATTTCTTGAGCCCAGGAGTTCAAAACAAGATCCTATCTCAACAAACAAAAACCACAGTTCTAGAGGTGAGAAATGCAAGATGAATGGGTTGGCAATGTGGAGACCCCTCTGGGGTTGTGAAGGAGTTGCTCTAGGTCTCTGGCCCTGTTCCCTGTTCCCTGGTGATCCCCCACCCACCTTGGGCTGCTGAAGTGTCCTTTGGTCTCTAACTTCAGGTGCACACATCATCCTCATTGTGTGTCTGTCACCAAATTTCTCCTTATGAGAACACAAATCATATAAGATTAAGACCTGCCCTATTCCCCATTAACTAATTTTAATTAATTAATAGGTGCAACAACCTACCTCAAATAAAGTCTGCTCTGAAGTATTGGGGTGTTATGGTTGATACATTGTGTCAACTTGGGGAGTCTAGAGGTTTGGCTAAGTGTCTCAGCAGGGAGCCATGGTGCTTACTTTGTATTTATTTTGAGCCTGTGCAGGAGGAAGGCATGGAGATTATGTGAGTGCTACATGGCCCCTGGGTTGGGGTAGCCTGTTTACAATACAAGGGAGGAAAAGAGGCTTGTTGCTCTCCCCCTTTTGCTCTTGTTGCTTTGCGATCTGTGGCTGCCATGAACGTTTGCCCTCTGCCATGTGCCACTCTGCCTCGGACCCAGCCAAGTATAGACTGAAATCTCCACAAAATGTAAGCTAAATAAACCTTTCCTTCCTTAATTTTGGGCGTTGGGTATTTTGTCTCAGCAATGAGAGAAAAATAACCAAGACATGGAGTTAGAAGGCCATGTGGGAATTTTGTGGGGAGGGATACAATCCAACCTGTAATATGCAGCACTGAGGGCCCCAGTGGTGTGGATGTACACATTACCAGGGGGCCATGGAGTCTGCAGCCTCACCAGTCTGCTCTGAGCAGTGTACCAGCTGCTGGGTGAGGAATGTCTCACCCACACAGTCGTATGACCCCCTACAGATAAGGCCACAGAGATCACAAGCTTAATCAGAGCTGATGATGGAACCCAGCCCACATCTTTTAACACCAAATTCTAGGGTTTCCAGGGGTTAATTCATACCTTGGCTTTTGTTTTCAGGTTTTGGTTTGGTTTTTGAGACAGGGTCTGGCTATGTAGCCCAGGCTGGCCTCAAACTCTCAGCAACCCTCCTACTTCAGCCTCCTGAGTGCTGGGACTACAGGCATGTGCCACCATGTCTGGCTACATACTTTTACTTTTAAAAAAATAATAAATATAAACGTTGGGGTAGTGGGATAGCTCAGTAGTGGAACACTTGCCTGGTGTGTGCAAGGTTCTGGGTTCAAAACGCACACTGCAAAGTTTTTTTTAATTTAAAAATTATTGTTATAATTTTAATTATAAGATAATAAATATATACAAATGCACAGTTCTTTGAAGAATTGCACCTTGTAGATTTAGTTAAAATCAAGACAAAAGTGTAATATCAGGGTGCACCTACTTTTACAAACTCACAGTAGTCCTCTTGACTCAGCCTTCCAAGTCCTGGGATTACAGTCATGCACTACTATACCTAGTATACTTTTTAATTCTTTTCCAAAGTGGTCATTTATGGTTTGTGTTGTCTTTTTTTGTTTATTGAGCAGGGTTTCACTATCTAGTTCACACTGGCTTTGAACTCACCATGTAGGCCAGGCAGGCCTTGAACTTGGGGTGATTCTCCTGCCTCAGCCTCTGGAGTGATGAGATAACAGCCATGTGCCGTCACACCTAGCACCAACCTAAATTTTTTTTTTTTTAGTTTAATTCCTGGGTTGATGCTTGTAAATTGCCTATGGTGAATAGCTTTATTGCTATTATCCAGAACCCTTAGGAAACCACTATACCTCAGAGATGTCTTCCAAGTGTAGCTGGTTTCTGGGTTTTGCATCTGTTGCAAGATCCCACCTCTTCATTGTGTTGGGGATGAGAAATTGCTGCCTGCTTGGCCCAGCCCTTGGTTCTTTGGCACTGGCCCACAGTACTTTCTATGACCCTTAGGCAAACTCAGTCTTAGTATACCAGGAAGAACAGCTGGTTAGAACCATTGTGTCACTTTGGCTAAAGTGGTACAACCAGCAATAATAATAGCATCAAACACAGCCTAAAAAATGACAAACTGAAGTGATCATTAATTTGCCATCTTTAACCATGTGAACTAGATTTGCGGTTATACAACAAAATCTAAAGCCAACCAGAAAATTCTATGCACTAAATAAGCTCTCAATATGCCAATTTTATCCTCAGGGTAGAAAATTTAAAAGGAGTTAGGGGAAAAAAAGGAGAAACAGAAGAGGAGGAAGAGATTAGAAGCAAGGCTGTAGGACAAATGGGAGATCATGTAAACTTTGGGGAACTGGTGCAGAGAACAGGAGGGACAGAGAGAAGGAAGGGATAAAAAAGAACAGAGCAACCACAAAAAAAATAGAAACTGCATTCAAACTCATAAAAACAAGATCAAACAAGGAAAAAGGAAAAAAAAAAAAACAAACAGGAATAGAGAGGGCAGGAAAAAAATGTCCACTTCAAGGTTTGTCTCTGCTATCACTGATAGACAATGTGTGGAGACAGAGTCCAGAACTGTGTTGCTTTATCTCAGCAAGTTAGCAGTAACTTTATGGTGGGTATAACAGTCAGGGCTTACTAGAGAAACAGATATAACACCAGATATACCAATGTATAAGAAATTACAAGTTTGGCTTATGATGGTCAGCCACAGAGTTGAATGAGGAGGTGTGCAGAGGGTGTCTGCATGCAAGGTCTGGAGCTCACTGCAGTGTTCTGTGCAAGTCAGTAACAGGAGGCTGATGGGTCTCTGACAGAAGCTGAAGAGTCTACAACGAAGGTGGAAGAGTCTACACATCTGCCCCAGAAGCCAGGAGATCACGACCAAACTAAAGGAGACAACTGGAGCTCCCCCAAAGAACCAGCCTCATTTCCCTTTTATTGTATGCAGGCTACCTGTCCTGGGTGAGCTCCTTTATATCCACACCATCTGGGAGCCTTCCTCTTCCACAGGTTTAAGATATTTACAAAGTAAGGACCCTGGCCCCCTGCTTAGTCACTTAGCCTTCCAACCTTCTCAAAGCGGGTGGTGGATAGTGGATAATCTCAGCAGCCTGAACCATTTTTTTTCCTCCTGAAGTTCAGGCTGGTTTCCAGCCATGAGGCTGAGACCAGACCTGTTCAGCCTGCAGCTGTCAGTGCACCTTCTGCAGGCCTGAACTCAGCTGGGAGCCGCTAGGTGAGGCCTGTAGCTGCTCTGAGTTCCAAGCTCAGTTGGCTCCCTTCAAGATGGCTCCAGGCCAGTCGCCCTCTCCCACAGGATGTCAGATCCTGCAGCACTCACCACCAGTCAGGGCAGTCCTTCACATCCACTGTTCCCTTCCACCGCTGCATCTCTCCATGGAGGCCTCTGGTGTTGCTAGCACTCAACATGTGTCCACAGGTTTGAACTGTACCTCCACACAGTGAGTCCTGACTCAGGGAGAAGGTGCCGCTGTCTCCTTCGTTGAAGTTCCTCTTTGCTGTCCCTATGGGCTTCATTTCTCACTTCACACCCTTCCTGGGTCCAGAGGACCCACCTCCCTCCTTCTTCCTTGAGCTGCTATATTCCAGTGTCTGGCACCATGTCTTAGGAAAAGGCTCCTCAGTGCAACAGGTTCCCGTCTTCTTTGTGATGGCAGCCACTGAGGTAGGTGCTACAAATGGTCTCTGGCCTGGCTGGGTGGAGATGAGAAGGCACAGGCTCTGGTTTTGGCTCCCAAATGGTTTTGGTCCTTACAGCAGTTGCCACACTACCACAGGGGCTGTCCTGCCCACCCACAGGCCAGGGAAACTGTGTGTGCAACAGCTCCTGGACCTGAATAGCCTCTGACCTAAATTCTTGACAAGGAATTGATCTTACCCCAACTCCCATTTGTGATTTTTATTCTTTTTGTTTTTTGAGACAGGTTCTTGCTATGTAGTACAGACTGGCCTTGAACTCATGGCAATCCTCCTGCCTCAGCCTCCCAAGTGCTGGGATTACAGGCTTGCGACACCACATTTGCTTTGTTTTTTGTTTTTTTAAGACAGGGTCTCACTAACCCCAGGCTGGCCTGAAACTCAGAGGGATGCTCTTACCTCAGCCTCCCCAGTGCTGGGTCCAATTTGTTACTGTTTTCAAAACATGACCTAGCTGGGCCAGGGATATAACTCAGCAGCACAAGTGCCTGTCTGGCAAACGCAAGGTCCTGAGTTCGATTCCCAGTACCAAAAACTAAACAAACAAACAAAAAAAACACCCATGAAAGTTATGGGCCGGGGATATAGCTTAGCAGCATAAGTGCCTGCCTGGCAAGTGCAAGGTCCTGAGTTTGATTCCAGGTACTAAAACAAAAAAAACAAAAAAACATGACCTGGTCATGATGTTACAAACTTGTAATCTCAGCACTCTGGGAGGCTGAGGTAAAAGGATTCAAGTTTGAGCACAGCTGGGGCTCAAACTAAAAATAAGAGATCAAAATAAAAAGGACTAGGGCTGGGGATTTAGCTCAGCGGCAAAAGCTCCTGCCTGGCAAGCGCAAGGTCATGAGTTCGCTTCCCGGTACCGGAGAAAAACCAAAAAAAAATTAAAAAAAATAAAAAAATAAAAAGGACTTGAGATATAACTTAGAGTGAAGGCCCTTGGCTCAATCTTCCATTCTGCAAAAATAAATAGAGAGATAATTTTTTGAGCAATGAAGTTCAAGCTGGACTTGACCTCACTATGTAGCCTAGGCTGGCTTCAAACCGGCAGTGGCCCTAATTTGGCCTCCCAGTTCCTGGGGTTAGCGGTGTAGCTGGTGTTCTCTGTTAATAAATGGAAAAAGACCACTTGAACCTGGATTGTTTCAAGTTACAGCACTAATCAGCCCAAAAAACTCATTGTTTCTTAACTGGTTCCTTTGTTTCTTCTAAGAGTTGATCTCCTGCTGCTGGTACATGTATGATTACCCCATCAAGTGGTACAAATGGATCTAATTAATCACTTTCATGGGTCATTTTACTAATAAAATTAATAAAAAGTTGATGGGTGGGACAGTCATGCACGTACCACAGGTGGTTCAAGCTGCCCAGCAGTGACACACAGGAATTAAAGCTCTGTTGCGAATGTATTTATTACTTTCCATGAGCCAGGCCTGGTGGAGCATACCTGCAATCCCAGCACTTGAGAGGCTGAGGCAGGAGAACTGCCGTGAGTTTGAGGCCAGTCTGGACTACATAGTGAGTTCAGGACTAGCCTGCACTACATAGCTAGACCCCGTCTCAAAAAAAAAAAAAAAATTACTTCCATGGCTCCAACTCCAAATAGTCACATCGGGGGTTAGGGCTTCATCCTCTGGATTTTGGGGGACACAGTTCAGTCCACAGTCTACACACAGTGAACAGAAGACTCATTAAATTACAATACAAACCTGGAACAAAACAGTATAAAGCCATTAAAAACCATGTATATCATTTATTATCACAATAAATAATTCACAGCAAATGCCTGCATGAACATAACCCGGGTACAGAGCAGCACATGGGAAGTGATTCTGTCTACGCAAACCGCAGACACCCGCATGCTGAGGACAGGCAGGTACTTGCACTGGGCAGGGCCCAGGATGATCACAGAGGACTGGGGTAGTTTCCTGTATTTTTCACAATAATCATGATTTTTACAAAACACCGGAGTTATTACTCGCATTTAAAAAACACAGAAGTGTTTTAAAATAGACGAAGACATCTGGCACACCTCAGTCTTCTCTCAGCCGCAGCACAGCTGCTGCATGGCGACAGACACATCCCTGAGGTCCCCACCCCACGCTGGTCTGCAGGGCCACTCAGCCCACAGCTCCTTCCTGTCACCACTGGCTGTCGCTGCGGCAGCTCTCTCCAACCACTCTCACAACAAGGTTCAACCCCGGGGGGAGCGGGGAGGTGCCTGCAATCACCCCAAAGGACAGCAGAGTCCCTCCAGGGGGTCACCTGTGCAGCCAGCATGTCTCTCAGGCAGCACCGGCCTCAAAACATAGACAGGCACCTTCTGGGACACCACGCCAGAGGTGCACCAGTGGCCCAGCTAGGCCTTCAGCAGGGTGACCTTATGTTCTGGGAAGGAATCTTCACAGATGTTGTAGGGCTCAGTGCCTGGTTCTTGCCTCAGGTATTTCTCTGCAAAAAAGTAGTTTCTTTTTTATCCAGTACTGGGCATAAAACCCAGCACCTCCATACTGAGCTACATTCACAAGCCTTTTTTGAGACAGGGTCTTGCTTTGTTACAAAATTGCCCAGGCTAGACTTGAACTTCCAACCCTCTTGCCTCAGCCTCCCAGAGTGCTAGGATTACAAGTGTGTGCTTCTAAGCCCAGTTTAAAATAACAAGCACTAAAAGAATAGCCATGAGGACCGGTCAGTTTGGGGAACAGGCTCAAAGAGGCAGGCACTTGGGGCCCAGCATCGAAGGTCTCGAAGGCTCCCCACACCAGCATCTGGAGCTGTACTAAGGGTTCACTTGTCTCTGGGCTCATCACTGCTTTCCAGGAGTGCTTCCCAGAGTGCACGCGAACTGGTGCAGCTTCTGTGGCCCACTCCAGCTGCTTTCAGCAGCAATACGGACACATCTCAGCTGACGGACCAAGCCCAAGAAGAAGACACAGAAGCCTTACAATTCTACGTGCCCACCATCTACAACAGGCAAGTCCAATTTAAGGTGGTACAAAGCAGAACACTGGTTCCTCCAGGGCGCAGGGGCTGAGGGCATGACAGACCTTTCTAGAGTGGTGTAAACACATTACCCTGATTGGTGGATATGCAGGTGGGACACTGACACCCTCTGCTCATCTGTGCATAAACATCACCTCCAACACGCACCCTTAAACAAGCCCCAGGTAAAGAAGGCCTCGGCTCACCTCTGGGCCTGCCCTGGGCCTGGACCCCTTCAGTTCCAGCCCTACCCCGTTATGCTCTCTTGGCATGTCCTATCACCTCCATCCCTTCCTTCCTGCTCTCCCAGTCCTGCCCTGTTCTGTTGACCTCTTGGAGGTGGACATGCTAACAAATGTCCCCTGTGCCCACCTGCCTCCTCCAGGGTGGGGAAGTACTGGAACCCCTTCAGGTCAGCAGCCAGCAAGGTGCGGAGCACAGGCACCTGTGGAACAGACACGCTTTAGTCTTGGGTAAGGTGCTTTGCTCCTGATGAATGTGGCGTAGGCAGCCTGGTGGAGGCACTGAGCATTCTGGGACACGCCACACTCTCACCACATAGGTAATAGGGAGAGGAGAGTAGGCTCCAGTGGGCTGCTGCTAGAGGGGGTTTCTATATGACTGGCCTCCAAAGACCACCAAGTTGGCCACTGCAAACCACACAGAATGCAACAGCCACAAGTGCAGCCGTGGGCCAAACAGCCTGAGACCAAAATCTCAGGGCCAAAGACAGCGTGTCCACAATGTGGCATGGCAAGGAGGGCTAGGGAGACCGAGGCCATGTTCACAACTGCTCTGGGGACAGAGGCCACAGCTCCCCATTCTGCAGGAAGGAGATGAAAGTCAGATGGCTTGAGAACCTGTCCTGTCAGAGGCAGAGCCACAGCAGTCGGAGGGTCAGGGCCACCTGTCCTCGTGATGGCATCATAGCCCAAGAATGTCACGCTGGCCCGGGCAGGGAGAGAGCTGCCAACACCCATCTTGCGAGGTGGGGCTGGCTTGCCTACCTGCAGGCCCACGAACACCAGGGAGACGTGCTGCTTGCGGAAGTCCTCGAGGAGCCCGGCCAGGCCCAGCACCACGGTGTAGTCAATGCTACAGATGTGGGAGCACTCCAGAACTGCAGAGCGTGGCGGGGATGCTAGGGACACAGGCCAGGCTGTTACGCTGCAGTGCAGTCAACACAGCGAGGGCAAGGCCAGCAGGGACTAAGTCACTGGCCAGGGGGTGAGGGTGGCAGGACCCGAAGGAATAGCCATTTGGTGAGAGCAGTGGCTGCTTCCTAAGACCAAGAGGGTGCTTGCCTGCCCTGAACATCAGTTCTGGGCACCGTGGCCCTTGCTGAAGCAGAGAGGAGCAGTCCTGGGGCAGAGCGCCCCCTGGGGACTCCCCTACCCACAGGGGATGCTGCTCAGACAGGCTCAAGACCTCATGAACCAGAGAGCACAGCAGTGGCCCACAGGCAGGTGGGGACTGGGTCTTGGGGTCCTCAAAGAGCCACCGTGGAAGGGGAAGTAGCTGCACACATGCTGACCTTGCCCATCACTGCCCAACACGTACCTTCCAGGGCCTGACTCAGTACGGTGTCCCGCAAGGCCTCAATGGCAGGAAAGTGCAGGCCGCTGGCCGGCTGTAGGACAAGGACTGACCCCTCTGACACCTAGGAGGGAGGAGGAAAGAGTGGACTTTGAGGGTGAGGGAACAGGATGGCCCCCACCAGGCTTTGCCTGTCCCAAGCAGGAAGCCGTAACCCAAGCCCAGTGCACTGGAGGGGACAGGGACGGGGGCTGGTGGGAGGCCCCCCAGGGACCAGGCACAGCAGGAAGGCACTGTGGCTTTTAATGAGAGAAGGGTCACCTCTGGCAGTGCCGGAGACCACAGTCACCCATCAATTCAAGGAAAGAGGAAAAGCCACGAGCCCTGCCCATACACACCTCCCCGGCCAGCACCTGGGTCTTGGGCCTGGCCACGGAGTGCAGGAGGATCAGCGTGGACACCAGGGTCCCTGCCAGGATGCCATACTGGACCTCCCAGAAGCACAGCAGGAAAGTCACACTGAGAGGCAGTAGGTCCAGCCCTAGGAAAGGACTTGGCTGAAGGGCGCCCCCTCCTAGCTCAGTGCCTATGCTGCCACCTGAGCCCCAATGCACCCTACCAGGCAGCATGATGGCCTCCTGATCCCTACATGGCAGGTAATGGTGATCATGGACCCCAAGCAGCCTCTGCTCTTAGGACCCAAGGACAGCAGCTGTGAGTTGCAGTCATCAAGGTCACAGAGGAGGACGACTGACTGACCCTGCCGGGCTGGGTCCCAGGTCCCCAACCTCAGGGAGAGCGGGGGAGGGAGGGCTGTCAGGGGCCCATGAAGGAGGGACAGAGCCTGGGAAGGGGTGGCAGGGATCATGGGACCCTCCAAGACCACACAGGACTCTTGGCTGAGGTAGTGGGGGGCGGTAAAATGCATGAGTTTGGCATTAGCCCCAGATACACATAATTCAGACACATCTCACCCTCCCTGAGCCTGTTTCCTTTAGGAGCATCCATTACACTCCACACAGGCAGAGTAACACGTTTCAAGGCTCCGCGAAAGGAGAGATGTATGCACACTACACAGAAGCCTTGGTGCATGATGTGATCATCGTCCCTTGATCATAACTTACTGGAGAGACGGTGAAAGGAGCCAAACTACATAAATCCTTATAGTTCTTCCATTAAGAAAACACAGGAATTTGTTTCATTAAAGAAACTGAGGGTTCAGAGTACCAGAGGGAGTGGCCAGGGAAACGGCAGGCTGAGGGGAATGAGGAGGCCAGGGCAGAGCAGCCTGCTGGCCCCCTCCAGGGACCCTGTGCAGGAGGACCCAGCCCTCTGGAGACCAGAGCCCCACCCTCCTGGTGTACCACTCAAGGCTCAGGGCCATTTCCTGGCCTTCAGGAGCGGCTCACAGAGATTACTACCATAACTCCAGCTCCAGTCCCCACTGGGCTGCAGGAAGGGGGATAAAGGATGCTCTCAACAATCACAGACATTATGCTACAGAGCTCCCTGCTGGGCACATATGTACTGGAAACGTGTGCCTCACTCTTAACGCTGGGGACATACGTACTTTTAACCCGCCACAGTGTCCCGAAGATTTTGGTGTCAAATAGTGGGGCCACGGCCATGATGATGACAGCAGCCAGCGCGGCCTTGGGAATGTAGTAGAAGAGCGAGGTCAGGTAGTTCAGGGACAGCAGCACCAGTGCACCTGCGAACCAGCAGGGCGTCACCTGGGGCCTTCAGGAGTGAGGTGGCACGGGTACCTGTGCCATCCCAAGAGGATACAGCCAGGCACCCAAGTGGACCTGGCAGCCCACTAAGAAGGTATGGCATTTTAGGAGGCTCCTCTGCCTCTAACCCTCACCATCACGGGCATAAGGGAAAGAGGGGGCTCACCGGTCACCAGGCCCCCTGCAGGGGTGCACACCCCAGACTGGGCATTCACGGCTGTCCTGGAAAGGCAAAAGAGAACTGTGAAGCCTGTGGTCCCAGCACAGCATGTATAGGCTTCTGTCTGCATGCATCGGTGGGCGATCTTCCAGGAGGCCCAGGCTGGAGAGTGGGGGCAGGTGGGCTGAGGCAGTGACTTAGGGCACACACTGTGCACAATCCACATGCTTATTTCTTAAATACATATCGTTTATTACTTCCATGTGCTGGGAACTTTCTAGAGCTAAATGCAGCACTGAGAACTCAGATGCTGTCCTGGAGGGTGGGGTGAGTCCCCGCTTCCTGCTTTGCCACAGCTGTGGTCACTGCTGACCAAAGAGCAGACTCTGGCAGAGACGAACACGAAGGGTGTGGAACATGGGCAAAGGGGCCCAGCTAAGGGACAGGGGAGCCTGGAGCTGGGCCCACCTCAAGCAGTGGAGAGGGAAGGTGTGCACACTCACCGCCCAAAGCTGCCGGTGACTGGGTAGGACGAGATGAAGGAGCCCAGCATATTGGTGAGACCTGGGGAGAAAACAAGACATTTACTGGGAGAAGAGGGAGATCATGGAAGCCAAAGAGATGCACAGGAGGGAACCCGAAAACCGAGCCAGGTCAGGAAGAGACTGAGGGAATGATGGGGCACGTGTCAGCCCCAGGCACTCTTCCAGGGAGGAAAACCTGGCCATGAGCTGTGTCACATCTGCCCAGATGGTGTCAGGCTTTATTTGTGGTGCTGAGGTTTGAATCCACGGTCTCGTACGCACCAGGTAAGTGGTCCACCACTGAACCACAGTCCCAGCCCTGATTTAGCCCTGAAAAGTCATTCTGGACCAGCCTTGCTGCACAGCTCAAATTTGCCTCTTCCTGCTTTTGTCTGTGCCGTAGGATCTGTGTTATTATTCTCCTGCGGCTGGCGGTGGAGATACAGCATACTACTTATTTTATTATGTTACGTGCCAGGATTTTTCTACATAGCTCAGGCTGACCTTGAACTTACGTAGCCCAGCCTGGCCTTGAATTTGTGATCCTCCTGCCTCAACCACCCTAGTGCTGGGATTACAGGCGTGTATCACCACGTCTTGCTAAGGATGTACTGTTTTTGAAGTCATGGGAATGGGTTCTGAGAAGGTTCACTGGTGGGTTCTTGGGGAGTCTGTGGACCTCCTCAGAGAAGGGTGCTGCAATGAGAGGCCCACATGCTTGCTGCCCATAAATTAAGCAGCTCAAGTCCAGACCTGACCCTAAAGCTTCTGGGTGCTGCCTGCTGACTGTGCCCATCCCACAGTAGGAAAGGGACAGGCATAGAAGGCCCACCACACACTGGCACCACACTGGACCCAAATTTAAGACTCAGGCCACAGTTCCCCAACACACTAGCAAAGTCAGCTCACAAAGACAAAAGAATTCACAACTGTAAACCCAACACAGAGCCCTATCAATAGGCAGGCAGCCCGGGACACCTGCGCCTTACTAGTTGCCCCACTCCTGCCGGAAGGAGGCCATGGGGCAGGACCAAGCATGCTCAGGAGCTGGCCTGGCAGCACCCTTTTGCTCCCTGACCACTGGCCATGCACACTGCTTCCCAGAGGCTGGGCACTCCTGGGTGTCCAAGAGGCTACAGACCTCAGTGTCCTACCCGGCAAGTGCTCAGTAAGTAGAACCCCGGACCACCTATGAGCTCCCTATGCCCAAGGACTAAACAGAACCTTCGGGACACTTGAGGATGAGTCCATAAGCCCCACTGGCTCATCACAACCATTGCCACACTTGGCACAACTCAGTGAGACGTGGAGGCGCCCAGCCTGGAAGGGGTCTTACCAATGGCCAGCAGCTCCTGGTTGGCATCCACATGGTAATCGTTTTGAGATGCTAAAGAGAATGGACAACACACTGTCACCGGACATACGATATTGCTAGGAAAGTGCCTATGAAATGAAAAACAGGTTCACATTTCTTGTGTATGTATGATATTGTCTACATTTCGCAAAAATTAGTGTTTAAGTATATATATCACATAATTTAAAAATCCAAAATCTGAAATGTTTCAAAACCAAAACTTTCTGGGTGCTGACACGACCTTCAAAACATTTTGCAGCTGGGCATGGTGGCCCCTGACTATAATCCCAGCCCTCTGAGAGGTTAAGGCAAATCACAAGTGCAAGCTCAGCCCGGGCAATTTGGCAGTTTAGCGAGACTCTGTCTCTAAAAGGAGTGGGGATGTAGCTCAGTGTGAGGGCCTTAGTTCCAGAAAAAAAAAGAGAAGAAAAAGAGTTTCAGATTTTTGAATTAGGATGCTCAACCAGTAAAGCCTATAAAAAAATATTCCAACATCTAAAAATCTCCCAGATCCAAAACACTTCTGGTCCCAGGCCTTTTTCCATTTTTACATGTGTATATCAGAGAGTAGAAAGACAGAAAGTAAAATGTTAACAGTCAGATGGAGCAAGAAAAGGGATGACAGGTGATTTATCTTTTATTTCTGCACTTTTGGTATTTTCTACAACTTTATATATATTTTTGTTTGTCTGGAGATAGGGTCTCACTTTGTAGTTTTGAACTCTAAGGAGCTCAGACTGGCCTTAAACCCACAGCGATCCTCTTGCCTCAGCCTCCCAAGGGCTAGGATTATATGTGTGCACTACCCATACCTTGCTATATTGTTTCTGTAAGAGGGGAAATCATTTTAAATGAACATTCCTCTGATTTCAAGGGGAAATGACTAGAAAGTCAAAGATGAGGCCACCGCAGAGAGATGAACAAGTCAAGATTTCAGAGGAAGCCACAGAACATGAGCCTAAGATAGAGGTGAGCACACATTCCACATGTGCAGCTACAGGACCTGTCACTGCCTTCCCGCTACCACTGTGGAGCAGGTAAGCAAGCAAGCAGGGCTGTGTTTGACAAATACCACTTGCAAGCACGAACATTGTAAAGTTCGCGTATGTCTCACATGTCATAATATTATTTTTTCCTAACCTTTGAAAAGATGTAAAACTCATTTTTAAAACAGTCGTGTGAAATAAAAGAGACAACAGGCCAAGGTTTATCAAACCTAGATTAAAGAGCGTGCCAGGGAGGCTATCAAGTGTCTTCGAAAGGAAGCAGCTCTAGGAGGCTGAGGCAGGAGGACTGCAAATTCAAGCTAAGCCACGGCAACTTAGCAGTATCTTGTCTCATACTAAAAAATTAAAAAATGAGCTGGGCATGTAGTTTAGTGCAAAAGCCCCAGGTTCAATCAGTACTTAAAAAAAAAAAAAGGCTATGTAATAGATAAGAGTACAGGCCATAAGATGAAGATTTGGAGAATATACTGTGTTTCTTTTTCCAACAACAAAAAGATGATCAGAGAAATAAAACTGAATAAGAAATATACGAGCTGCATATAGAACTAATGGCAACATGTATGGTTGTGAGCAATCATTGAATCTGGAAAACCCTCGTGGGTGGACCTTTGGATGGGTCGAGGGACAAAGCACCGGGCTGTTGGAGGGGAATTTACCCTGGCATACCCATGGCTTGGCAGAAAACACAAGACAGGAAGTCAAGACAATATATACTGCTAAATGTTCTTACGGATTTTTTTTTGGTGCTGGGAATGGAACCTAGAGATTGTGCATGCTAGGTAAGTGCTCTACTGCTGAGCTATTGGTAACTGGGCCTTCACCTTCAGAACCAACCTATACCTGAAGGCAAGGAGGACTCAGGCATTACAGACTGGAATGAAAGTGTCATCCAAGTTGATAATCCAGAGCTGCAAGTATAGCTGACCTCAGTGGGAAAGGGGGACAAGTGACGGATTCAATAGCCTAACCTTACAAAGGAGGGTGCCATAAGATGCTGAACCAGAAATAAGCACCTAAGCAGGTAAACATTTCCCTGCCTCCAACGGGACAAGAGAGGAGCCTCTGGGGTGCTGAGCCAGCAGGAGAACAGATGCTGTTAAGTTTTTAGGAATTTTGTGAACCAGCTATTAAGCATAGCTTAATTAAACTGAATTTAAATCAATTGAATTACAACGTCCAGTCAAACAAATTACAGTACAAATAAAGATACAACTTACCGCTTCTTAATTTGACATCTTGCTATTACCAATGAGGTTACCTACGTCTACCACAAGCAACTGTAGGCATGCGTGGTGGAGAAAGCCAGACAGATATCTAACACACAGCTGATTCCAACTTTGCATTCAAGCTCTGCATTCAGGGATGCCTTCATCAGCTTTAGAATCAGCTACAGTGGGAGCATTCACAGCCCAGAAAATGGCAATAGTAGGGCCTTCACCCTACTACCCCTTTGGTACTGAACACTGAGCCTAGGGAGCACTGAGGTATATCCCTAGCCTTTTTGTAAATTTTGACAGGGTCTCACTAGGTTGCCCAGGCTGGCCACCTACTTTTGATCCTCCTGCCTCAGCTTCCCAAGGAGCTGGAATTACAGGTGTGTACACCACTGTACCCGGTGCCCAGCCAAAGCAGGGGCTCTGTGTCCACGCAGAGAAGGCTGCTGGAACATTGGCCAGCACACTGGGACAGGGCTTCATTGTTATAGATCCAATTTTACTGGGCACGGTGTGCATCCCTTACCCAAAACAACTGGAACCAGAAGTGTTTCTGGTTTTAGAGTCTTCAGACTTTGGAATATTTGCATAGACTTTATTGGTTAAGAATGCTTCAGCCTTTACCAGTTGAGTAAAACTCGAGGCACTGGCAGTGAAGGTTTCAGAGTTTAGGTTTTCAGGTTAGGGATGTCCAACCCACCCTAGTCTCACATACTCCATTTTAAAATATGAGCACATTAACACTTAGAAAAAAATTCTAATTTTACAAATGAGAGCAGACAAATGCAAGCAAGAAAGCAGCAAGCCAAGCCGGGCTGTGAGCCCAGGCATATATCGCTGAGGAGCAAAAAGGTACCCGCAGAGGGCATCTTACCAAAGGCCTTGGCCACCGCGATGCTCTCCAGCAGCCCCATCAGGGGTACCACAGCCAGCCCCGCCCCCATGTCCTGGGAGAGGAGACAGGGGAGACAGTGAGGGCCTTGCTGCGCTCAGGAAGGGAGAGGCGGGTTGGGCCCAGCAGTGCCCTTCCCAGGCAGGACCGGCTCCTCCCCGAGTGTGCATGCAAAGGAGCCAGTGCGCCGCAGCTGCAGGGGCGCGAGCATATGAGGTGAGGAGACACCTCCTTGTCAAGAAAGGAGCAGGACATCAAGGAGAACCCGCAAACGCATCCTGTGCTGGTGTGTGAAGGAAGACTACGAGGGTCTCTGAGGCAGAAACACAAAGGGATGCCCTGGAAACTGTGCCCAACCTGGGGTTCTTCCCCAACTGCTGCTCACAGAGACTGCCCACCCTCATCAGGTTGGAACCTCCTGTCACCAAACAGATGCATGGGGACTCAGAGCCAGACCCAGGGCCACCACGGTCTCAGTCACACTGCGGCACCCATCTCCACTCACCTGCACCATCCTGGTGAAGGAGACAGTCCCGTTGGCCGTGGTCACCGAGAAGGGAGGGGCTCGCACAGGAGGAAGCCCCTTGGCTATCTCCCCAGTTAGAATAAAAGGCTGGTATCCAGTCACCACAAAGGAGTATGCAACCAGGGCTGCGAAGGAGACCACCAGGGCGTTGCGAGCTGGGAAGAGAGGGAACACAGGTGAGACTCGGGCTTGGTACATACAGGAAGAATGAGGGCGGGGACTGGCATTCCTACCCCCTCCAGACTGCTGGGACTACAATGTGTGCCACCACACTCAGCTGGTCTTTGGCATCTAAGAAACCTTCCTCAACTAGGTGTGGTGGTGCCACCTGTAATCCCAGCCATCTGGGAAGCTGATGCAGGAGCATTTCAAGTTCAAGGCCAGCCTGAGCAGCCTAGTGAAACTGTCTTAAAATAAAATCAAACAATTTTTTAGTAAGGAGTTAGGGATGCAGCCTACTAGTACAGCATTTGCCCAACATGCATGAGGCCCTGGGTTTGGGCTCCAACACTAGCAAGCAACCATACAAAACTATTCTCAGTGGGGGAAGACTGCCCCTCCCAGGACTAGACAGACAATTCTTAGAGATAACAAAGGGCCCCCTGTGTGCTCCTGATGAGCGTGCTCATCCAGAGCTGCCCTTCCCCCACTCAGCCCAGGCACCGTGAAGACAGTACCCTCTGCCTGGGTCACCCTGGATCTGGGTGCCACCCCTACAGCCTGAAGCCCACTAATATCCAAGTGGCCACTCGTACTGTTGGGAATGCCCAGCCTGGCCTTCCTCACAAGAACCACAACAAAAGCTGCAGCCTAACCCTCCCTCACTGAGCTCTTCCTCTTGACCACACACTGGGGTCTTTGTTGAGCAGGCTTGTGATTCTAGGCTCTGGCCTGGGTTTTTTGTTTTTTTGTTTTGGTACCAGGAATCAAACTGAGGACCTTGCGCTTGCGAGGCAGGCACTATGCCACTGAGCTATCTCCCTGGCCCCCTTTAAGCTCTGTAAAAAGAATAAACTTGGTTTCTCCTAAGCCTCTCAGATCCCCTCCTGACCGATCCTGCCATAAAATACAGACTGTCCCCTGAGAGGCTCATGGGGTCTCAGGGCAGCTCATAGCTACACCTAAGCTGAACCCCAACTTCAGTGTGCCTGGGGATCCCCTGGAAGTGGGCTGGGGCCTGACAGTCCCTTTCCAGCGTACTCCTGGCTTCACAGAACAGGGTGATTTTCACTGATTCATGGATGCTGAATTAAAGCCCAGACTTCGGGGAGCAGCTCCGCAGGATTGAACCCAGGCTGGAAGTGGTATTTCCATCCTGTACCAGTGTTCTTCCCGCTACTGAGCTCCTGGCATTTACTCACCACCTTGAGATTGCAGGACAGAACCTGGTGGGTGGCCACAGTGAGTCGGGAACCAGCCTGGTCAGATGAAAGTGACTCAAGGGACCCAACCACTCCCCTCTCTCATTGCTGTTCATTTCCTACCTGCCCCCCACCAACAGCAGGGCCACACTCAGGTCATTTTCATTCCACGTAAGGTTAGAGATGCTGCTGCTGTCCTACTCTCCTGTGTGTGCCTTCCTCTGTGGGTGTCACCAAGTAGCACCCCACCTCCCCAGAAATGGCCCTCAGCAGGCTACAGCCAGGCCACCCCGCTATCCTCTGCCTCAGCCTTTCCCATGGACCCTGTCATTAACTCAGCCTGCACACTCATGCCCAGAGCTAAACTTTCTCTCCCAGCAAGAGCACAGTTAGAACACAGCGTCTGGGTCTAATGGAATTTGCTTTCTCTTGCAGTGACCCTGTAGGTGGGGGAGTTTTTCAAGCCTGGGCACTGCCAATGTTTTGGGCCTGCTGACTCCACTTGGGAGGCTGGGGGCTGCTGGCACCCACTAGATGCCAGCAACAGCTTCCCCAGATGGTATCACCCAAAGACGTTTCCCAACTTTGTCCAGTGTCCCTTGGGAGTGAAGTCACCTCTGCCTGAGAACCACTGCTGCAGATGAGTATTCCCAACGCTGGGGGCAGATCAGAACCATCCACGAGCCAGGCATGGTGGTGCACACTTTGTAATCCCAGCACTCTGGGAGGCTGAGGCAGGAGCATCTCAAGTTTGAGCCCAGCCTGGCCAACTTAATGACTTAGTGACAGCCTGTCTCAAAATAAAAAATAAAAAACAGCTGGAGCTGTAACCTGGTACAAACAAAACAAGACAAAACTACCTGTAACTTTCTAGTATCCCAATGCCCAAAGAATCACTCCCAGGCCAAAATAATCTCTAAGGGCTGAGACTCGGGGCTCCCCAAGTGACTTTTTGTGCCACCCAGGTTCATCAGCCAGGAGGCCCCTCACCTGTGGCAGCAGTCCACACCAGCCCACAGCTGAGCCGCACGCCAAGGGGCATCTCAGTGTTGACAGGAGGCATGTGGTCCCGCATCAGCTTCAGCATGAGCAGCAGCACCATGCAGACCAGCCCCAGGACAGCGTCACCCACCCTGCAGGCAGAGGATGCGTCACCACCCAGCTAGGCGGCCAAGTGTACCTTCTGCTAGAAAGCTCTCTCACTGCCCTTTCTGTCTTCTCCTAAATAATCCACAGCCCTAGCTGATTTCAAAACTGTGTTGTCATCTGAGTAAGGGATCAGCCCTGAACAGGACTGGGAGTCAGGAGGTCCTCATCATGATGGCAGTGAGACTGCTACCCCATGTTTTCAGGCACGTCGTCCTCTGGGCCACAGATGTCTCATGTATTACAAGGGGCTCCAGACTACACAATCAGTGGGTGAGGCCCTTTGCACCTCAGTCTGGCCCTCTCACATTGACCAGTCTCCATTTCCATGCCCCCAGGAGGCTGACCCCTACTCAAGAGGCAGGGAGCCCACTGGCCTCCTGATGCAGGCCCTTCAACAAGGGCCTGCAGCAGCAGATCAGAGGGGGGAAGGTCCAGAACCTGGCCCACTCCCTAGGCCACCACCCATTTCCCTGAAATCCCTCTTCTGGTCCCAGCACGAGAGTAGGGCATATCTTGGCTTTCCACCAGCTGGTCTAGAAGGGAGGGACCTCTCATCAGAGAGGCTTACACCATCAGAGGAAGTGCTCTCTGCAGGGCCTCCACCTGCAGATTGCAGCCCTTGGGCACCCAAGTTCTATGCATCAGCTCTGTGGGCCTGCAACATGGCATTGCTACGTGAGGACTACAGGAGAGGAGACTGCCTGCCTGGGCCCCTTGCTGGCCCAATAGCCTGGTAGAGGATCCCTGGACCCCCCCAGGGCTCCTGCTACAATGCCACCCTGACTCAGCAGGTTGGGGCTGACCTGGCATCTGCCTGTCTAACCCACTGCCATGCTGTGCCACTGCTGCTCTGGGGACCTGTGTAAGCAACAAGGCCCAAGAGATGGAACAATGCCACCTAGAGTGGATACAGAGGTAGGGAGTGGGAAGGGGCCCTGCAAGCAAGAGCATCCTTATCTGGGAGAAGAAAGAAGCCAGCAGGGTACCTGGTCTCCCTGATGTTGAGGAAGGTATGATACACTTGCAGGAAGAACTGTCTGGGGATGTTCTGCAGACCCAGCAGGTTCTGTTCAAACAGAATATGTTAGAACCTGCCCATGGCTAGTGGTGGTGGCTGGGTCCCTCCCTCCACTCTGCGCCCACTTCATCCCTCCCCTTTGCCTGAGACTCCCATGGCTATCTCTGGGCTCCCAGGGGACAACCTGTGACCCCAAGGCAGGAGATAAAGTTATCTTGGGAAAGCCAGACCCTGGTGTTTGGGTCAGTGGCACATTTCAAATGAAAAACTAGTTTGGGCCACTCCAAGGCAGGAGACCTGGATCTACAGCTGAGCAGCTGAGCAGTCTGGGCACCTCGGCCACACCTTCCCACACCTCCCCTCGGGCCACTACTGGCCAGAGGGTGTTGTCACCCCCGATCCTGGCACCTGCTGGAAGGAAAAATCATGCCTAGGCCAAGACAGGCAGAACCAGCTGCCCCTCAGGGCTCCCTGGAGGGGTATGGGGTCCCAACCAAGAAAGGGCTTCCCACACTGACCATAGCCCTTGGGGTCTTCAGGAGGGAAAAGGGTCTTCACTCTCTGCTTTAGCTCTTTATCCTGCTTGAGACTCAGCAGGGTATATGGGAGGTGGACTAACCAGGACACCCTAGGACCCTCACCCCACAAGCGCTCCAAGCACTGAGGTGGGGGACATGGGACAGGTGGGCACTGATGGATTCTTGGCTGGGGAGCTTGTGTCCTGGGCATGTCAGAGGGCAACACATTATGACAGAATCAAAGTTTTAAAAACGGGGGGTAGGGTTAATGTGACCAAGTAGGAATGAAAAAGTACCCTCTACTCACATTAAAGTCATACAAAAAAGCTGGGTGTGGGGGCACCCACCTATAATCCCAGCACTCTGGGAGGCTAAGGCAGGAGAATTCAAAGTTAGAACTGAACTCATAGAATGTAGTGAATTAGTAAGACCTTGTGTCTAAATTTTTAAAAAAGGTCTGGAGATGTAACTCAGTTCAAAGGACCCCAGCACCACAGAAAGAAAAACAAATTTTGTTTTCAACTCCCTACACCGAAGAAAGAACAGACAAAACAAAACAAGCATTGCTGACACTAAAAATGTCATTTCCTGAATACAAGCAAGTCACATTTGCCACGCATACCCTGACGTATGTACATAACATACAAATCACACCCTCCCACACCTTACTATGTGTTTTCTCCTCTCTAAAATGGACACCATGATAAACCTACCTCCCAGGGGTGTGGTGAGAGCTAAGGACTCAGAAAGCCTGGCCCAGTCCCTAGCACACAGGGTGCAGAACAGTCTCCCATCCTTGATTTTCTTGCTCTGCCTACACAGGAACAGACACACACGGGCCAGCTCTAGCAGCCCCTGGCCTTGAGATACAGGCCGTGTGGAGCTGGGGTGTGGTAACACAGCCACGAGGCAGGGGTGCGGCCTTGAGTCTGCCATCAGGGACCCCATCTACAGAACTGAGTTCAGTTCCATTCCGTACAGGCCAGCTAGCCACTCACCTACTTCACACCGCACACAGCAGTGAGTTAGGGTTAGGGTCAATCCTGCCTCAATCAATGTAAAAAAGGCCCCAGGATATGAGCATAAGTAAGCTACATCCTGGGATAACTGGTGATTATGGGTTCTACTGCTTCTCATAGCTATTTTACATTTGATCTTAGCCAAAAAGCCGAGAGGCAATTCTTACAGCTATTTTAAACAGAAATAAAAATCCCGTCATTTAAATAACATTAAATAGAAATAAGAAGAAACCACAAAAAGCCACCTATGTAAATTAGCACGGAGAAGAGATCTGCTGGTGGAAGCCTTGGTGCCTATGACCTGCAAGTTTTGCTGGTAAATGTGTGATAAACTGCGCTGTGAAGCCAACCAAGCACCCTGGCACAAAAACTCAGGCAACAGCCAAGGGGTGTAATTATGGGCTCCCAAATTATCTGCTGTGAAATCTGACCATCATGTAACATCTCCCGCGGGATTCCCCTCCATGAGAGCACTCAGCGCTTTTAATCGAGAGAAGAGAAAAATTCCAAGTAGCAACATGTTTCCTGGCCGCAAACTGCAGGACTGGCATTGGTCCTGCTCCCAGGAACCCCTGAGCCGTCGTGGGCACTGTGCCTACCTTGATCTGTCCAAAGCCGATGGTAACGGCAGCAGCGGAGGTGAACCCCTTAATGACAGGGCAGGAGATGAAGTCCAGCAGGAACCCTGGCAACCAAAAGGGCATGAACCCAGTTCCCTCAGTTTCCAGTGGATGGGGTGGGTGTAGGCTGGGAAAGATGGCGTGGATAGGACTGCACAACAGCTTAGGACTGATGGGTGACAAACCCTATCTGGACTGTTCTTAGGGTCTGTGGCCCTGGCAGTCCTCCCGGTATGCTGGCTCTGCAGAGTACAGTGGGCCTGGGACTGAAGGCACCCCTGACACACACACAGACACCCTTGGAACGGAGAGGAGGAAATGCTGAGGTCAAGGGCATCCCAGGGTATCTCAGCACCCCAGGAAAAGCAGAACTGAAGCCTCTCCACCCACTGCAGGACGGCAGGATCTTACCCAAACGCAGGAACCCCATGGCTAGCTGGATGCAGCCTGACAGGAAGGCCAGCAGCACAGCGTAGGCAGGCTCGTGGAAAGTGTAGAAGGACACCAGGAGGGACATGATGGCCGTGGGGCCCAGAGTCACGTCCCGGGAGGTGCCCAGGAAGAAATACACAAAGCATCCCATGAAGGCAGAGTAGAGGCCATACTGTCAGGGAGAGACAGCAGTAAGCACCAGGAGGCCCCAGGCCAGTCCACCCACCTCCCCGGTGTCAATGGGATGTGTGGACAAGGGACCCATGGGTGTCAACTGTGTACTTGCGCACCTTGGCACACGCAGGCAGGGCCAGCCCCCCACCCTCCACTAGCCACCATGGTGAACCTACAGCGAAGAGGGACTATTTTTCTAGCAGCACCAGGTGGCGCCTCAGGGTGCTGAGACAGGTGAAGTGGGCGTGGGCGAGACTCAAAGGCCAGTGAACTTATGTCTGTGAATCCCAGGAAGTGTTCCTAAGGTCACCATGAGTCATTCCTCTAAACCACACAGAATCAGCTCAGTGCCTTAAGGCAGTCACATGCTGCAGATTAAAGATCAAGAGTTCCTTGGGCCCCTGGGGTAGGATGTGTAAAGGTGTCTGGACCCCATACTAAGTACAAGCCTTCCTGTTCTGCCTCTGGGTGGGGTCAGGCCATGGGGACAGGGGCATGCCTGGTAGTGGGATCAGACAGCTCACCTGGGGAAGCAGTCCAGCCACTTCTGCATAGGCCAACGCCTGGGGAATGACTGTGAGGCCAACTGAGAGTCCAGCAATGAAGTCCATCTTCATCCACTGCAGTGAGTACTGAGGCAGCCACGCCAGGATGGGCAGCCGCCTCTGCCAGGCTGAGAGGGAGCAGCAGCAGGTGCTGAGGGTCATGCTGGAGCCAGAGGACCTGGCCTGACCCAGGGCCTTCAGGGAAGACAGCATCACTAGGGTGGGTCTGTGGCATGGGAAAGAGCAGCAGTGAGGGGCTGAGCTTCAGAGGCCCAGCAATGCCAGGTGACTTGCATGGGCATCAAGAGCAGACGCTGCGGGGAGTCTTGAGTCAGAGGGGCTAAGTTCCCCAGATGGCCTGAGAGAAGCCCAAGACCTGTGCAAAGGGAGCAAGGAGCCACCCTGTCCTCCTCATTCACTATCCTGGATCCCACCTGCTCAAATCATGGTGCCCCTCCCTCCAACAACTCTCACAGGCAAAAACCAGACAAACTACTTCATTAGAAACCTAAAGAATTTCGCCTCCCAGCAGAATCTTTTTTTCCTCTCCAAGAAACCTAACGGAACAAGCGTTGGGAGAAGCAGGGGCCCCGGGCACCGCCTCTCCCCTGCCAGCCTAGATGGTGGGATGCACGGGTGGGCAGCCCGGGGGCCAGGGGCTCCAAGATCCGTCTCCAAGTGCGAACTATCGCCAGCGCCACCCACGATTTCTGACGCCACACCTTACACAGCCCCCTACCTATGGCATTCACAGCCCTAAAGGAGTGCCGGGGATTATAGTTAAGTGCTAGAGAAAATCAGGGGTTCCCGCATTAATTCTGGGTGAGCAACATCCTCTGAGTCCTGGCTCTCCATCCTGGGAGCAGAGTCGGCCGCAGACCCCCATCCCGCCCCGCTGCACCCTTCGGACAAAATCCATCCTCCCCACCCCCACGATGTCTCCAGACCTCTAGCCTGGGATCCAGGATGAGGACCCACGCCGGCTGACGGTGCGCGGAGCGAGGTCGAGGGCCGCGGGGACCCAGGACCGGACGCGGTGCGGAGAGGCCCGCTGGAGAGCCGCCCGTCGGATCCCGCCCCGGGTCCCACTGGCCGCCCCTGGCCGGGCCCGGCTCCCCACTTTTGCTGGCGCAGACTCACCCTGGGCGTCACAGCTCGGGGTGTCTCGGAGTCGCCGCAGGCGGGTCGGCAGGAACTTGCGGTAGGGGTGGGCGGGGCGGTCGGGCCACGTGATGGGGCGGACGGGGCGGGCGGGGCGTAACTCGGCTGCTGGCTGTGCGGTGGCCGCCATGCGCCGCCCCGGGCCCGTCTGCTGCGCGCTTCTGCTGCTCTTGGGGCTCTGCAGGGCGCGACCTCGGAACGTGCTGCTGATCCTGGGTAAGTGCCGCCGCCCTCCCAGGGCCACTGGTTGTTGCTACGAAAGCAGGCCATGCGCCCCTCCTCCCCCAGTTGTCAGGGCTGACCCCAGCTTGCCAGGCACTTGCGGCCCCACTGCCACTCCCACCCCACGCAGTTGCCCCAAGACTGTTCGTGTCGGCTTCTTAGAGCGTGCGGCGGGTCCCGGAGGGATCAGCCCGGCACTCAGAGCTCCCACTTTGGTCCACCCCAGATCTGACCCGACAACCCTCCCCATCCCCAGAGCAGCCAGGGCCCCCTTGTGGCCCCAGGTTGGCGTCCTGAGGGGCTTTGCAGAGCTCAAGTCCCCACAGGGGACTGGAACACGCGGCTGGGATTCTTTGGGGTCTCCCTCTGTAGCTTGACCTTCCCTTTTCAGACCCCAGAGGGCAGTGGCCCAAGTGCATTGGCCCCTACTACCCGCTCACTCCCCCAGCCCCTGCTCCCCTCAGAAACCCCAGCTTCCTGCAACACCCTGCTGTTCACAAGACTTCCTGTTTGGGTGACCAGGGCCCATGACAACCCAAACCCTGCTGGGGTCTGGCTCCCTGCCAGGCCCACTCTGATTAACTTTGCGGTCTCTGGGCAGCCTTCAGTTGATTGTAACACAAACAGCTCTCTTCCCCAGCCCCTCCCGGCCTCTTCCAGGCACTAGGGAAGAATCTGCCTCAGGACCCCCATCCTGCTGGGACTGTTATTAGGACTGAGCCTTCCAGAGCCCAGAAGGTGCTGTCCTCAGCTTAGGTGCTGTCTTATTTGGGAACAGAGTACCACAGACCAGCTGTCCTACACACAGAAATTCTTTCCTCACACTTCTAGAAGCTGAAAGTTCAAGGTCAGGTGCCAGCATGGTGAGGGCCCTCCTCCTGGCTTGCAGAGGGCCAACTCCTCTGCACCAGCAGGGGAAGGCCACAGTCCTACTAGATTGGACCCCACCCTCATGACAGATTTCATTTAATTTTCATTAAAGTCCCTATCAACAAACCAGGTGTTCTGGTGCACACCCATAATCCCAGCCACTTGGGAGGCTGAGGCTGGAGAGTTGCAAGTCTGAGGGCAACCTGGACTACGTAACAAGACCCTATCTCAAAATATAATTAAAAAGGACTGAGGATGTAGCTCAGTGGCAGAGTGCTTGGGTAGGATGTTCCAGACCTTGGATTGGGTTCAGTCTCCTGTGATGAAAATAACCACCCCCCAAAACACACACAGACCCACCTCTCATCAGTGGATACAGACATACTGGAGTTGAGTCTTCTGCCTAGGAATTTGGGGTGAACAGATTTCAGTACATAGCAGGAGCATCGTCAAGTAGTGAGACTCCTGACTGGGTTTGGACGAGGCAGCCTTCCTCTGGGGATGCAGCAGGCCCCCACCAAAGGGCATGGCCTCAGCATCCCTCTCCCAGCCTGCTTGGCTGTCATTGGCTCAGGGCCAATGGGCCCGGAGGGTGGAGGAGGTGCGCTACTCATGGAAGGCATTGCCTCTGAGGCGGGTGAGGAGGTGTTGGTTGGCCCTTAGGGTTCTCACCAGCTTCTACTGGGGCGCCCCTGATGCCCTCAACTCCAGAGCAGGGGAAGAAACCAGGAGACCTGTCCCTACACCCTGCTCCCCAGCTATGTGGCCTCAGGCACTGCACCTCATCCCTCTGGGCTTCGTTGCTTTCTGTCAGGTGAAACCTTGAACTAGACAGTCTTGAAGTTCTCCAGGCCTTGGGCAAGGGGAGTGTGTGTTAGTGAGAGGCAATGGTGGGACACATACTTGTAGATCCCCTGACTGCTCTGGGTACAGCTCTCCTGGTCACTGCCTGGGCAGTTCCTACAGGGCCCAGGATCGCCTAGCTGCTGACATGCCCACCCAGGTGGGGCATCATGCATGCTGGGTGCATGCCTGCAGGGCTCTCAGGCTTGTTGGGGTGTCACGCACCCCAGGTAGCATTCCTGCTGGAGCATCATACCCCCCAGCACACCATGCCTGCCTGTTAATCATGGTATCCTCCCTGCCTGGTCACACATCCACTCACTTGGGTATGGTGGCTGCTGACTATGCTGTATGCTGGGTGTCACACTAGCCTGCTCCCGTGCTTTACTGTCACAGCACTGGGAGTCATGCCCACTCAGGGCTCATGGCTGCCGTGTCCCTTGGTCTCCTGAGTATCACTGGCCCAAGCTTTGCAGCAGGACCCAGGTCTCTCCAGCAGGCTGTCCCTCCTGACCTCCAGCCTACCGAATCTTGTCTCCTGCCTTCCACAGCAGACGATGGAGGCTTTGAGAGTGGCGTGTACAACAATAGTGCCATTGCCACCCCCCATCTGGATGCCCTGGCACGGCGCAGCCTCATCTTCCGCAATGCCTTCACCTCCGTCAGCAGCTGCTCCCCCAGCCGTGCCAGCCTCCTCACTGGCCTGCCCCAGGTGAGAGGGTCCAGGGCAGGAGGAGTGCACAGGAGAGGGCCCGGGCTCTGCTGCAGGGTATTCTGCCTCCCCAGAGTGCTGCTCCACCCACCTCCATCCCCAGGGGCAGCCCCAGGCATGATCTCCAGTGCAGATCAGGGCCCACCTCTTCCCCATCAGCAAAGCTGGCTCCACTGCTTCTCCAGCTTCCTCTTTCTGTGCCTCAGTTTCCTCATCTGTAAAATGGAGCAGACAGTCAGATGTCACCTGTAGGGTCATCATGGGGTTGGCTGAGCATGGCTTTGTTCATAAAGCACACAGCACAGAGCCAGGGATGTAGCTTAGTGGTGCAGCACCTACCTAGCAAGCACCAGGTCCTGAGTTCAATTCCCAGTACTGAAAAAAAAAAAAAGAGTACACAGCACAGTGGGCTGTGCATGCTCCCAGGGCAATGAGAGCTGCTTTGTTAAAGTGCTTTTTTCATTACGGTGAAATACTACAGAATTGGCCATCTTAGTCATTTTAACAGATGCAGTCAGTGGTATGAAGCTTATGTTGGTGTGCATCCACCTCCAGAACCTTTTCATCTTCCCAGACTGAAACTCAGTCCTCTTTAAGCACTAATGATACAGCATTTTACCCTTTGTGGTTGGCTGTTTCACTGAGCATTGTGACCTCAAGGTTCATCCACATTGTGCTGCGACTTGGCGCAAGTTGGAATTCCCTTTTTCACGTTCCATTGCAGGAACAATCCACACTTAGGTTCTCCATCCATTTGTGGTGCACACTTGCGCTACTGCTGCCTTTGGCCATTGTGAATAGCACTGCTGGGAATGTTGGTACGCAGTCTTTCCCCTTTCTGTAAGCAAATGTGCTCTCTCCAACAGACTCCATGAAGGCTGGGTGCTGAGCAGCTGCTTCCAGGCAGTGGGCTGCAGCATTGGGAAGTGGTTCTTCTGTCTGAGTTTTAACATGCATGATGATTTCCTTTATCATATACACTAACTAGGGCATGAAAAGGAAACAGTGAAACTATGCTGTCCTTCTCACTATTCAATGGGTGATCATGGTGGAAAAGTCAGGAGGCACAGATGCACCTAGAGAAAATAAAAGACACACATCCGGCTGGGGTACACACGCAGGCTCTATCATCCATGCTTCTGTCCTGCTGTGCCAGGAGGGACCCCTGGGAGGGCGGGAAGTCCAGCCAGCCTCATGCAGCCCTCACCCACAGCACCAGAATGGCATGTATGGGCTCCACCAGGACGTGCACCATTTCAACTCCTTTGACAAGGTGCGGAGCCTGCCGCTGCTGCTCAGCCAGGCCGGCGTGCGCACAGGTAAGGAGGGGACCCTGCAGACCCCCGAGGTCCCTGGCTTTGAGTCACCCTTAACCCCTTTACGCTTATCTCCAGGACCTGGGCTGGTTGCCCCTGGTTTGGCTGAGGCTTCATGAGAGGCTACCCCCCAGCACAGTTAGGACTTAGGGGAGAAGGGGCAAGGCAAATCTGCAGGGCCTCTCCCGCCACCCCCAGGCATCATCGGGAAGAAGCACGTGGGGCCAGAGGCTGTGTACCCATTCGACTTTGCCTACACGGAGGAGAACGGCTCTGTGCTCCAGGTGGGGAGGAACATCACGAGAATTAAGCTGCTTGTCCGGAAATTCCTACAGACTCAGGACAACAGGTACAGAATGCCCCTGCCTGGTACCCTCCCAATGGCCACGCACATTTAAGTGGGGCTGGTGGGGTGGGGGAGAAGATTATGGATACCCAAGTTAGCCTAGTCAGAAAAGAGGGGAAACAGGCACTGAGGGTGACACAGAGACTTTCAGATAAAGGAGAGTAGGCAAAACTGAGAAGATTGAGCCGGGCATGGTGGGTGCACACTTGTAATTTCAGCACTCAGGAAGCTGAGGCAGGAGGATCATGATGAGTTCAAGGGCAGCCTGGGTTCCATAGTGAGTTCAAGGGCAGTGTAGACTACATAGTAAGACCTTGTCTCATCAATATGAAACAAAAAACCTGAAAGGGCGTTCCTGCCTAAAGAATAGGACATCAAGCCAGGTGTGGTAGCACACACCTGTAATCCCATTGCTCTGGGAGGCTGAGGCAGGAAGAATGTAGGTTTGAGCTCAGCCTGGGCAATTTAGTGAGAATTTATCTCAAAATTAAAAATTTTTAAAAAGGGATAGGGCTGTAGCTCAGTATGAAGGGCTGGGGTCCAATCCCCAAAACCACAAGAAGAAAAACAAACGACTTCCCAGGGTAGAATGTCAAGGCATTGGCTAAGCCAGGTGTGGGGGAGTCAGCTTGGCTGACCTTGACCTTGAGCAGAGCCCCCCACCATGTCCAGGCCCTTCTTCCTCTACGTGGCCTTTCATGACCCGCACCGCTGTGGGCACTCCCAGCCCCAGTACGGAGCCTTCTGTGAGAAGTTTGGTAATGGGGAGAGCGGCATGGGGCGCATACCGGATTGGACACCCCAGACGTACGACCCTCAGGATGTGGTGGTAGGAAGGACCCTTTCTATGTTTCCAAGACCCCCCACCCCTGCCAGCCTAAAACCAAGGACCTTGTCTTCCCCAGAGTTTGGTGGCCCTACCCCAAATGATGTGACATTAACACATTAGAGGAGACCCCCACTAACTAAACAGCTCCATGTCCCTCTGTGTGGGGTCACAGAAAGCCCTGGAGGCTCAGAGTGATGCATCCAGAGTAGCCTGCTCTGGCTAAGCCATTCACAAGAGGAAGATGGTGGCAGGCCCAGGGGAAAGGGTGGCTCCTCCTCCTACCCTGGTTCAAGGGTGGATCTCTCTTCCCTCATCCTAATCTCTCTGTTCTAAGCCTGACTTTCCACCTCCCTGCTTTTCCCAGGTGCCTTACTTTGTCCCTGACACCCCGGCAGCCCGAGCTGACCTGGCTGCTCAGTATACCACCATCGGCCGAATGGACCAGGGTGAGTTCTAGGAAGTGGCAGTGAGGGGGGTATGCCAAGGCTTCTGTCCCCACCGTAGGCCAGGTGACTCTCAGCTGGATTGAGCTGAACCTAGGTGGGTCCCACCAGCAGCAGGGTGTGAGCAAGGGTGTATTAGGTTTTTTTTTTTATCACTGGGACAAAATACCCAACACCCACAATGTAAAGGAAGATTCATACTTGATTCATAGTTTTCAATGAGTTCAGTCCATGGTCTGTGGGTTCCAAGGTTGAGGCCACATGGTGGAAAGACCTAATGTAAGACAGCTGTTCTTCCCATGGTAGCCAGGAAGCAGAGAGAAAAGGGAGGAGCGGGGACAAAGATACTTCACACTCTCAGTGAATCTGTCTTCTCACTAGGTCCCACCCCCTAATAGCACAGTCAGCTATGAATCCATCAGTGGACTAATCCATTGATGAGTATAGTGCCCCCCCCATCCAGGCACCTCTCCAAAGCCCTACCTCTGAACACAAGACGGCATATTTCAGATCTAAACCATAACAGAGGGTCAGTGTGGACAGCCCTACCCTGGATTGAGCAGAGCTGCATTCAGAGAACAAGTCCTAAGTGGACTTTGCTGCAGAATTGCTCCTGGACTGGCCAGAAATTGGATGAAGACTCCAAGTGCTCTTCCAGTAAAAGGCTCTGGATCAGATTTGGGATTTGGAGTTGTGTAGATTATACAGATGTAGAATGCAAGAGGCATGTTAAGAGGTTCATTTTTTTATGGCCACCATCATAGAGTGCCCCTAGTTTGGCCAGCCTTTGTTCTGTCATGGTTCTAGAGGCTGGAATTATGAATGGAAGACCCTTCCTTGCCTCTCTTGGCTTCTGAGATGGTGATCCTTGGAGTTTCTTGGCTTGCAGTGTATCATTGCAGCCTCTGGCTCCATCCTTACATGACTTTTTTGCTGTGTGTTGTTTCCTCTTCTGTCTGTGTCTCTTCCTCTAAGGACTCTTGTCATGGGACGTAGGGCTACCTGGACACTTCAGGATGATCTCGTCTCAAGATACTTAACTTGCCTCTGCAAAG
Source organism: Chinchilla lanigera (assembly GCF_000276665.1). Classification (NCBI taxonomy): domain Eukaryota; kingdom Metazoa; phylum Chordata; class Mammalia; order Rodentia; family Chinchillidae; genus Chinchilla; species Chinchilla lanigera. The sequence continues at coordinate 2,708,473 of NW_004955506.1, forward strand.
TTCTTTTTTCCAAACTAGCCTCTTTCACAGGTCCTGGGTGGACATTGTAGGGGGCACCACTCAACCCCTTGCAGGAGATTGGTGCCTTTATTATGTCTCTATTGGTGCCAGAAATTAGGGGAGCCCTGGGAATGGGGAATAGAGGAGAGCCTATCTTCCAGCCCCTGCCCAGAATGACCCTCTGCTCTATGGGACAGGCATAACATTCCAGAAACAAAGAAACTGGCATGGGCCAGTCTCAGCTGGCTGGGTATGACCAGCACTGGAGGATGGCCAGGTCCCTGGAGGCCCATGCCACCTGCCTGAGGTTGGGGAGCTGGATGGGTTGGGCAAGAGGCTTGGGCTGGTGTTTTGAGGTCCAGAAAGTGACAGGGCCCAGCAGCTGGATAACAAAGTGGCGAGTGTGCACACATGCCCAAGTCCCTCCCTCATGTCGGTGGCTGAGCCCGCCCGTGGCCCTTCCACCCCACAGGGATTGGACTTGTGCTGCAGGAGCTGCGTGGAGCAGGTGTCCTGAATGACACGCTGGTCATCTTCACATCAGACAACGGGATCCCCTTCCCCAGTGGCAGGACCAACCTGTACTGGCCAGGGACTGCTGAGCCCTTGCTGGTATCATCCCCGGAGCATCCAAAGCGCTGGGGCCAGGTCAGCGAGGCCTACGTGACCCTCCTAGGTACGGTTCTGTTACACAGGAGGGATGGAAGGGAGCATGGTCAGAATGCCATGTGTCAGGCCTTGCTCTGCGCCCATGACCTTGAGTGGTGCTTCTGCCATGTGGGCAAGGAAGGGACAGCCTGTTCCAGGGATAAGGATTAGAGTCATCTGGGTGACTTGTTTATGCCTGAATCGCAGCCCTCAGAGTGATTAGCAGGCTCAGCACCAGATGGTGCTGGTGCTTTGTGCCTGGGGATTCCCATCTCCTGGACCACTAACCTGTCAGGCTTTCTTATAGACCCAGAGCTGGTTGTGACCGTGCTTATCCCTCAGAAGGCCTGGGGTTATCTAGAGGAGCTTGCTAGCAAGCAGACAGACCACAGCATGGGAAACTGGGAGGCTGGGGTGAGTGTGGCCCTAGTGGAAGCTCACTGTGCCCTGTCCACTGTGCCCTCCAGCTTGGGGCCCACAGCTCCCTTTGGCCCCATCCACATGCCAAGGAGCACTGTGACCACAGCACAGAGTGAGTAGGGCCTTCCCTATCTGGGACACTATCTAGTAAGACCTAACTCTGATCAGATCAGGGCCCCTGAGATGACCAGCTTTGAAGGGGTTCAGTGCAGAGCAGCACTCCCTGCTGTGAGGGCTGGCTTAGACTCAGCCCTCCCAGAGCAGGTTCCAGTGCCCCATAGGGACCCTTGCTATGACATGTTTCCTTTGCAGACCTCATGCCCACCATCTTGGATTGGTTCTCCATCCCCTACCCCAAGTATGCCATCTTTGGCTCAAAGACCATTCAGCTCACGGGCAGGTCACTCCTGCCAGCACTGGAGACAGAGCCCCCTTGGGCTACTGTCTTCGGCAGCCAGAGCCACCACGAAGTCACCATGTCCTACCCCATGCGCTCCGTGTACCACCGGAACTTCCGCCTTGTGCACAACCTCAGTTTCAGGATGCCGTTTCCCGTGGACCAGGACTTCTACGTCTCACCCACCTTTCAGGACTTGCTGAACCGCACCGTAGCAGGCCAGCCCACTGGCTGGTACAAAGACCTGCACCACTATTACTACCGGGAGCGCTGGGAGCTCTATGATGACAGCCTTGACCCCTGGGAGACCCAGAACTTGGCCACTGACCCCCGCTTTGCAGAGGTGCTGGAGATGCTGAAGACCCGCCTGGCCAAGTGGCAGTGGGAGACTCACGACCCCTGGGTGTGTGCCCCTGATGGTGTCCTGGAAGAAAAGCTCTCTCCACAGTGCCGGCCACTCCATAATGAACTGTGATGGTCCCTGGGGCACCTGCCAGGCCCTTCTATTCATCCACACTCCTATCTGAGGCAGCTCCTCAATATACAGGTGTCCTTTCTTCCTCTCCTGGAGGAAAAACCCACGTACGGACGTCAGACCCTCTTCCAGGTACTGCCACCATAGAGGACACTGCTGGCCTCATGTTGGGGATTTGAGACACTCTTAAATCTTGGGAACTGACCAATGTTTGTGAGCCCTTCACCCACAGGAGACTGGGTCCTCCTGTGTCTCATGGGCCTTTTATCTACCTGGTCTGCTGCAGCTCTTGGAGCTGCCTGGGGCCTGCCTGTCCTGCCTCCCCTCCTGAGGTACCTACCCAGCAGGATTCTCACTGATTCTTGGCAATGACGAGTTTATTCCTGTGTTCTTTCCAGTCATCTTTTCTAAGAGTGACGGAGGATGAGGTGGGACAGTGCACCTCCTGTGGCTTAGGTTCCTTGTGTGACATCAGCATCTGGCTCCATAGCTGCCCTGCCTCCACTGCCATGGGAGAAGCTTGGCTTGAAGAAACCTAGAAAGCAGGTTCTCTTCCTCTCATGGGGGGCTTCATCCCCTTTCTTCCCCCATCAACTCCATACTGGGGCCGTAGCACTGTAAAATCTTTTTATTTTAGTAAAACACAGGTTTATTTACTGAATTCATTTATGATAATATTAACTTGAATTCTGGCATAATGTCCCAATGCCGAGACACTGTCCAAATGACATTTAGTGTGCAACAGTCCTCGGAGGTGGGAGTCGGGCAGGTGGGGTGCTTACCGGGACCAGGCTGAGTTGTTCCCACACCCTGCAAGTGGGGTGAGGATGCTGGGTCCAGACAAGGGTTGGGAGGCTGCAGTTCTCAGCCCAGTGGTTCTCAGGAAGACTTTGCTGGTCATGTCCAATGGCATCTGTGCCCAGCTCTCCAGGACGTTCCTGTGTCCCCAGAGCCAGGTGTAGAAGCCACAAGGCACAGACTGCACACACTGTGCCACCACAGGGACTCTGTTCAAAAGTGACTACACCGGTGTGTTACCCAGTGGTGTCAAGGCAGCTGTTAGCCGTCAGGAACTGAGCAAAGCCCGCTAGGGTTAGTTACCCTGTACAGCTCTGTGCCTCTGTCTTGGGTAGGGGTGGCAGCTCCAGTTGGCTCAGAAGGTGCCCATTGACACTTTGAATGTGAAAGGAAGAACAGGCCCCACAATCAGACAAGCACTTATGCAGGTGTCCCAAGAGGTCTGGGGAGGCTTGGGAAGCACCCCCCCGACACCCCGCAGAGAGGTTTTCAGGGCCCCTCAGTGAGCCCACACCGGCCCTGGAAGAGGATGGCTTCTACAGAGGGCTGAGCAGGTAGAGGGACTTGACCATTTATGACCCACAGGAGGTGAGGGTGCACAGTGTGATCCCAGGGGAGGGGACAGCTGGGCTTGTGTGTTGAGCAGCCCCAGCTGTGCCCCAAGGCCCTGGCTCAAAGGAGCATTCACAGGCACGTAGAGGTCCCATAGCCCCAGGAGGGGCATGATGTCATCATCAGGGGCTTTGCTCTGTCCACACCACCTTCTTCTGCTCGTCTGCAATGGCCAGGCGAACACAGCCCATCAGCCCGTCCAGGTCACTCCAGCTGTCAGGAGCCAGGCTGCTGTACAGGCAGGGCACTTTGTCCAGCTCCCCCTCCTCCTGCCTGGTTGCCTCCAGGAGCTGCTCCTCTGAGACACTGAGCCGCTGCAGGCCCTTCCTGTGTGGCAGAGATGGTGTAGCCTCAGGGAAAGAGAGGCTGACCATGAAAGCTGCCACACCTGGCTGCCTAGGAAAGAGCCCAGGCTGGAGGTGCACCAGCATCAGCCCCAAACCCCTTGATGTGACAGTGCCCCACCTCAGGGGACCTTTCGAAGAAGCTAGAATGCAGCTCCCAATGGCATTGCACTGATGGGGAACAGGTCATCTCAACTAGAGCTGGCTCCCCAGTGTCTCAGGGGCGGTAGAACATCTGCTTGTCCCTAACCAGAAACTAAGTACTGGAGTAGTTTTCAGCATTTTGGGTCCTCACCATGGATACACTGAGTACAGGAATTGCGTGGCCTTGGTGGAGTTAGGGCAAGGGTCAGGTTCTCACCCGGGGGAGGGCAGTGGAGGGCATGTCCTGAGGTTATGGCAACAGTGCCCTCAGCACTTCCAGAGACAGGAGCAGTGTGCCATCTAGAAGAAGCTCCTTAGTGCCCTCTGGAGACACATGCTGAGCTCCACCAGAGCTCGGGTGCCTGCCTGAGCGCCGCTGCCCAGCCCTGGCAGATACCTACCTGAGTTTCTTTGCCGTCTTCTCATTGATAGAGACATGGACAATGATGGGGAAGATGTCCATCCTGTGCAGGACACAGACCCTGTCCAGCCAGACATCTAGAAGAGCGTGGGTGTTCTTTGGGGGAGAAGGAAGAGGGAGTGAGCCCAGCTCATGGTCTTCAGCCTCAGAGGGAGCGCGAGGGGTTGTGTGGGCCAGGCCAGGGCAGGACCCAGCAGAGGGGAGTTACTAGAGGAGGTGGCAAAGAGATCACCACCCTGCCTCTATGTGCTCGCTGTATGGCCTTAAGGGTTTCCACCTGCTTGAAATTTACCCCTAGAAATGAAAACCTAAAATTGCACTCCTGTGGGGTTGAGGTAGACTTTACATAGAGCATGGATTTGAGGAATCTGACAGCTCCAGCCCCATCACCCTCCACGGGGTTGGGACTTGGGGTTAGACCTGCTCCCCACACTGTGAGTAATATGAAGCTACAATTCAGAGCAAGCGTTTTTTTTTCATATACTTGAGCTGTTAAACTTGAGTGTGGTTTTCTCCATTCTGTTCATTCTTTAGCAGACACTTATTAAACATCTGATTGAGGAAACGGAGGCTTGAGGACCAAGATCACATGGATCCCAAATGGCAGAAACAAGGCTTGAACTTCCCATGTCCCTCCCACCGAGCCCCACTGGGGTGTTCTGGGCCCCGAACACTCTTTCCCAAATCCTGTCCCAGTCCTAGAGGAGCTGCTGTCCCCAGAGCAGCCAGAGGCCACCCCCTACCTTCTCCATGAGTGACTCTACAGCTTGGCGGGTCACCCAGCAGTGACCACCGTACGGCTCTCCCTCCTGGATGATGTCCCCTCTCTGGCTCCTGGTGTTATACTCCTCCTGGCTCAAGTACTCTGGAAGTAACAGTGGGCTGGTCACACCTAGCTCCACAGGGGTCCCTGAAATCACTGCTTTCATCTGGGGGCAATTTTGCCCGCAGGCACACCCGGCAGAATCTGGAGGCATTTTCAGTTCTCATAAATGGTGAGTGGGGGGAGTCCTAGCACTGAGACTGAGGATCCTGCTCCAAACAGATATGCTGGAGATCCCCTACTTTGGCTTTTTTCCTGAATAGGTTCTCTGGGTTCTGGACCTGCACTCATCCAAGCTGCTCATCTATCCAGAAGCACTGATTCTGGGGCTGCCAGCTGGCCACAGTGGCTTTGCCAGTGCCTCTGCTGGCTCCAAGTTCCAGTGGCTGAGCTCATCCCCCGACCCCTAGCTGGGCCCTTCTTCCAGCCACAGTCATTCTGCCTTCAAGGTGAGCATTTATACACCAAACCTGACTGTTTATTCTCATTTTTGAAGCAACCCGACTCCCTGGGTATCATGTGAAACCGCACATCCACTCACTGCCAGCCTAGCCTCCCCCAGGGCCACAGTGCAGCTGCTTGGGCCCCTTGTGCTGTGTTCCCTGGACTTTGCACAGCCTGAGGTTTCCTGGACTGCCTCCCCCACTTGTCTGTTCACCAATCCTGACCTATCTGCCCGATCCCAGCTTAGCCCTTGCACCTCCCAGAATCCTTCGCTCCTTTTCTGGCCATTTTGGAGCTCGAGGTGTGTCTATGTTGGCTCATCCCACCAGCCTTCCTACCCGTGCTCAGGCAGCTGTTTCTTCCCCTTCCTCTTTCCTTCCCCTCTCCTCCTCCTCTTCCTTCTTCTCTTCCTCCTTCTCCTCCTTCTTTTTCCTCTCTCTCTTGTGTGCTCTCTCTTTCTCCCCTGTACTGGGGATTGAACCTAAGGCTTTCACACCAAGCTATATCCCCAGCCCTTTATTTTATTTAATTTTTATTTTAAGTCAAGGTCTTACTAAGTTACCCAGGCTGAACTCAAACTTGTGATCCTCCTGCCTTGGCCTCCCAGAGTGCTGAGATCACAAGCGTGTGCCATCTCACCTGGCTTCAGCCACCTGCTTCTAAATAGCCAGTGGGCCCCTTGAACTTAGAATCTTGGATCTTAGGCCTCTTGGCCTTAAGTATCTTAGGCCTCTTGGATTTGCATCTTCAGCTGCTCCATGGAGCATCTGCATGTGGTAGGTGCTCAGATAAGGGACCTCCTGGACCTCACTTGCCCCATGTCCTCCTCTATGGGTATCCAGAGGGGGCCAGAGCCCTCCTCACCCCACGCCTAATCCAACACCTGCCAGCTAGGCCTGCCTGCTGAGCAGACTGCTGCACCTTCCTGCTGTGCTATACTGGTAAGGCTGTGTGCCAGCCTCACTGTGCTGGGGGAAACAATGCCCTCATTCATGTCTACCCAGATCGATCTCAGGAGGGGCCTTACTAGAAAATAGGGTCTTTGAGAAGGCCAGAGGAGGTCATATTGTGTTAGAGTGGGCTCTAGATCCAGTGGTGGCCATGTGATGGCACAGAGGAACACAAGAAGGAAAAGGCCATGACTGCCAAGGCTGGGATGGATATGTGCAGCTAGGTGAAGGGATGCCATGCCATGGGTCACTAGGAGAGACAAGGAGGCTCTGCTTGGAGCCCCAAGATAACAGGGTGCTACTGACCCCATAATGCTGGATGTCCACCCTCCTCTGTCTTTAAACCCTCCAGGCTGTGGTTGTGTGTAACAACAGCCCTAGGAAATGCAGAGTAACCTGCGAGCTGCTCCCCTGAAGACAGAGGAGGCCTCTGAAAGGTCCTTCCCACCCGCCTTGTTGGGCCACTGCACAGACACATACCATGTGCCACACACAAACATACACCAACATATGCACACAGGCACATGTACACATGCAGTCACATACTCGTGTGCCCATTCACAGCACAGAGACATGCACACAGATGCACACGTGCACACGTGTGCACATCCATGCCTCACAGGGTAGAGCGTACCTGCTGGGCACTTCTTAAAGCCTTGGAGGAGGCACAGCTTTCTGCTCAGGATCTTCCCAACCATCCTGGGCAAGAAGATCACGGGTCTGGGCTGGCTGGGCCTGTGGGGGTGCACCAGGGTGTAGGGCGCCAGGGTGAAGCAGCTCTCTGCCCAGAAGCACACGTTGGCATGGTCTGTGAAGGAGAAGGGTGTGAGCCGCCAGGCTGCAGGCTGCGACGGGGCGTGGGGCCGGATCTGCTGACGGATGAGGCCGAGCACCTAGCAATAGACACCCTGAGCTCTAACAGGACTGAGTATGCACTCCGCAACCACCGCCCACCCCGCAATTCCCTTGCACCCGTTGATTAAATGTTTGGTGGCTTTTCAGGCCCAGTCTTGCAGGCTGTAGTTTATTCCCTCATCCTTGTTTGGCTCGCAGGATAGGAGACAGGTTTTCTCTTTCCAGAGAATCTGACAGCCACCCCCACAGCCACCCCTAAGGCCCGCCCATTTCATCAGCCCCACCCACTTCATTCCCAACCCTCTTCTCAGCCCCGCCCTGATTCTGTTCTCAGTCCCGCCCACTGCTCAGTGGCATCCCCTTCAGCCCTGCCCTAGGGAGCGCCAGGATACAGGTCCCCTCTCCCTCCTTCAGAGTCATTGGGTCCTCTCGGAGTTTTTATGTCGGTCTACTGTTTTCAGCAGCCATCTTATGCACACACACACACACAGAAAACTTAAAGGGGAACATAAACTCAAAGTGATCTACATTCCTCTAAATTCTCTTCGTTCTGCGGTTTTATCTGTTTGCTGAGAACTCTGCTACTCGGACCTCTGGCATTACCTTGTGCACACACTGATCAATCAGCATCCTAGGGATCCCTTGGTTTTTATAATGTTGGACATTTGGCAGTTTTCAGGTTTTACTAGCCCAGAAAGACTGCTGTTGATCTAATTGTATGGATGATTTCTGGACTATTTTACTGGGACAGGTTACAGGAACTGGAGTGTCAGAGGTGGGGGTACAGCTCAGGGGTATAGCACTTGCCTAGTGTGTGCCAGGCCCTGGATTCCATCCCTAGCACCACAGTGAGAGGATGGGAATCAGGGCAGGGATGAGAAAAAGAAGGAAGGAAGGAAGAGAGGGAAGGAGAGGTGAGAGAAGGGAAGGTGATGAAAAGAGAATTAAGATGTATTCTGCATATGTACAACTCCCCATGAGGAATGTAATCATTATGTATTTGCAAACATGTAGTAATAAAAATTGAAAAAGAAAAAAAGAAGAGGGGCTGGGGATTTAGCTCAGCGGCAAAGTGCCTGCCTGGCAAGCGCAACGTCGTGAGTTCGGTTCCTGGTACCGGAGAAAAACCAAAAAAAAAAGAAAAAAAAAAAGAAAAAAAGAAGAGAAATTTTAGCCGGGCATGGTGGTGTATGCTTGTAATTCCAGCCCTTGGGACAATGAGGCAGTAGGATTGCAAGCTCAAGGCCACCCTAGGCTACATAATGAGACACTGTCTCCAAAACAAAGCAAAATAAACAGAAATAGGGAGTGATGGCTTAAAGGACATCAAAGATAGGTTTCTCAGTTGCTGTCCAGAAAGGCACATGGACATCAGTTATATTCTTAAAAACAAAAACTGACCTGCAGGAGAGGCCTCACCTGACCAAGCTGACCACTGGCAGTGACTCCCAAAGGCCCTCACCTACTGGGGCCTGCACCCCCTGCGCCCACTCACCAGGCCTCACCTTCCACCCTGCTGGGGTCCAGCTGGCTCTCGTCAAAGGATGACCTTGTGGGGCTGGCCTTGTTCATGCTCACAATGCGCACCAACTTCTGTGGGCCCCCAGAAGACTGCCAAAGGGGAGATGGAAGAGGACAGGAGGGCAGTTGAAGCCATCAGTAGCACCCACCCCATAGGGAAATCAGTGTGGTGGTCCCTGCACTGTCAGGCTATGCCATGGGGTAGGAGGCAGGAGAGGGTCCTTAGGAGACAGCCTCAGGTGGGGCTCTGCAAAAGCCTGAGGGTGGCACAAGGACCCTGTTCCAGAGGACAGGTCCAGCACAGGGACAGGTGGGCACTCAGCAATCTGAAGAGCACCCTGTTCCAAGAACACAGGTGCATGACCTCTAAGGAAATGAGAGGTGGGAGAAGAACAGGCCAATAGGGGGGCCTGGGACATGATATCCAGAAGCAGCAGCTTTGGAGAGCAGGACCCAACCTGAAGGCTGGGTGAGGGGTGCAGACCTCAGCGAGGTTGGCAGGGGCCCATGCGGGGATGGATGTTCACACTTTCCACATGGGACCCTGGTGAGCTGTCTTCCAGCCCACTCCAGGGTCTAGGATCCTCCCCTCGGAGCCTCACCTTGCGGGTGACTGTGCACTGCTGAGTCATGTCCTGGATGAGGGCAATGAGGCGCTGCTGAGCCCTGTGTGGACAGGAGGGGCTCTGACCCACTGCTAGACCTGCCTGGGTTAGGAGCACTGGGCAAGGGAAATGGCCCCTGGCAGGGGGGCTCCATCCTGGTAACCCAACCCTTTCACTTGGGCTTGAAAAAGACACCAAAGCCTCAGTCCACTCCTTAGATGCTAGTTGAATTATTCGGAAGAGGCCCCAGGGAACTCTGATGAGCCACCAGGGCTGACGGCCTGCTTGGGAGCCTTGATACTTGCAGTATGGGGGAGGCCGAACAGCAGGCATTGGCCACGCGGATTGCAGCCTCTCCTGAGCCTGCTGAATCGGATCCTCAGGGAACTCCTGTTTTAATCTGGTCATAGAGAGGTGCAGGGCTGGAGTGCGTGGCCTCTGTGCATTTGGACCTTTGAGGTTCCCATCAGTTGCCTAGGATGATACTTCAGTGCAGGTCCCAGGGATCTGAGCACTAGGCTTGGTTTACCCAGGACAGAGGAATTATCCTAGACATGGAGTTTTTAGTCCTGGGCAAATCAAGAGGCTTGGTCTCTCCACTCCAGGGGACACTTGGAAATGCATGGAGATGCTTTTGGCTATCACAGCTGGGAGTGGGATGCTTCTGGCATCTACTAGGTGTGAAGGTCAGGGACACTGCCAACATCCTGCAGTGCCCGGTACAACACAAGATGCCAGTGGCACTGAGAAGCCTCCATCTAGAATGCTCTAGAATGACCTGAGGTTGGTGCTCTTGGGAGAGCACCTGTCACAAGCACCCGGTCAACAGCAGTGGTTATGGTGGGATTCCCCTCTGTGGGGTGTCCACCCCTCCTACACTTTGTTCCTGGGCAGGAGGCTCTGCTGCAGGGAGAGAAGCCCACTGCAGCCCCATGGAGCGAGGCCTGGCAGATGTTATTCCCTGGGCCTCCTTGAGGACACACAGAGTTCAGGAGAGCTGCTCACTGTGAGTAGTTGGGGATGGCACCGTGCTCTGCAGTCTTCATGGTGTATGGGTTGACACGGTGTGCGTGCCAGCAGCTGCGGCTCTGGAACATGGTGTCGGTGACATGCAGGACATCATTGCAGTATACCTGCAGCTCCCCCTCAGCTTTCCCTTGCAGGGCCAGGTTGACCCGGATGTAGAATGAGTCCCCTGAAGTTGCCACTTTGGCCTCCAGGTCCTGGACCAGCTTCTTATAACCTGATAAGAAAACAAGAAGGACTAATGAGCACAGATCCCTGAGCCCAATAGGGAAGGTTCGAGAAGGTGAATGTGGGAGGGAAACGAGGCCCCCCAAAGCCTCAGAAGCTCTCTGTGGTGCTGGAGTTAGCAGCTGGGGGGCTTCCAGCTGCTTTCGGGTCCCCAGGGATGGGCACAGCCTGGTCGGGCTGCTCCTGGTTGTGGTGGGCTGGGTGTGGCACAGTGGGGGCCGAGATCAACTGGACGACAGGCACTTGTACCCTCAGTGTTGACCTTCACAGACAGGCAGCAGAAGCCGGTCACCCTTTGGAGGAGCCTGACTGCCTGCTCCAGCGTGGTATTCTCCAGGGCAGCCTTGAACGAGGGTGCTGATGCCTCATGGTCCACCTGAGGGCAAAGAGTGAGGGCAAAGGTCTTGGTGACCAGGACTCTATGGTCACAGCATGTCCGGATGCTGGCAGAGTACCGGGGCAGGGGAAGGTGACTCTACTATAAAACCTTCTGGCTGTCCCTGGCCACCATGTACCCCGGCCAAGCACAGAAGCATGTCAGGGCCCTAGCCGAAGGCCATGTGCCAGGACAGCCACAGAGCCTCTGCAAGCCACATGGATGCTCACCATCACAATCTGGGTGCCTGGGCGCAAGGCCATCTCATCTGCTGCTGATCCCGGGGTGACCCGGTGAATGAAGATACCCGTGAGGTTTCCGCCGATGACGCTAATCTGCTCCAGCAGTGCGTCCCCCTGGAACGCCAGCACTGTGACCTGACTCAGGATCTTGCGCGCTGGCCTCCGCCGCACGGGGATGCTGCTACAGGGATGTATGACAGCTCGGCACTGCCCAGGCAGGTGTTGGTTAAAGCCATTCCCATTGCCCCCGCTGTCCTAGACTCTGAAATTCTCCCTACCATGACCCATCTTGGAAAGGCTGTCACCTCCCCATGGTGAGAGGACACGGTCATACTCTGCTCTGTCACCTGCAGACTCCAGCAGGAGGAGGGTTCCCAGCATTACTCACCTTTCTGGGATGTTGAGGCTTCTGGAAGAACACTGCAGGCTGCCCTCAGACTCAGGGAGGTCTGGAAGGGAACCAGGAGCAGAGTGGCCAGGCCTTGTGGTCACTCCACTGCTACCTCCACTAACTTCACACAACTTCAGCCCTCCTCCCTGGCCTCCAACACCCTTTGCCTGGCCATCTCCTTTGCTTAGACTGAATGTTCTCTTCCTCTTCCCTTCCCTCTGTGCATAGCACCTTGGATTCATAGCACCTTTCCTAAGATAAGAATAGTGAGAAGTGCATGTGTCATTTTGTGATATTTGAATGAGTTGCCTTCAAAGATAGGAAGGTTTAACCTAGAATCTGGATTTCATTTAAAAATGAAATCTGGCATGATGTGGGCCTGTACCCCTGCATGGGCCTGTATTTCTGCATGTCAGCAATCACTGGCACTGGGCACTAGCATGTTAATCACAGTGTGTGACCCAGAGCAGGGAGCAGCCCCCATAGGGGCCCATGGCTGTGCTTCTCATCCATGAACTGCTTGTGAGAGCCAGGTGGCCTGGGCCCAGCTCATAGGCAAAAATCCATTCAAAGCCAAGTAAGCCAGGCATGGAGGTGCACACCTGAGATCTCAGCATTCTAGGAGGCTGGACAGTAGGACTGCAAGTTCCAGCCCAGCCTGGGAAGTTTATGGAGATCCTGTCTCAAAATTAAAAAATAAAAAAGGGCTGGGGATATAGCTTAGTGTAAAGGCCTTGGGTTCAAATCCCAGTACCAGAAAAAAAATAAATTATATACTCTGGATATATTCGAGGTCATTTCCCACTATCAGAATGTGAAACCAAGGCATTATGCAGAATCCCAACAGTAGAAAAATAAAAAGGAATAAGCCCTCTTTATTCATGATTTCATATCCAGGCTAAATTTTATTTTTTGAGATAGAGTCTTGCTTTGTAGTGCAGGCTGGCCTTGAACTCACTATGTAGTCTAGGTTGGCCTCAAACTCTTAGTGGTCCACCTGCCTCATCCTCCCAAGTGCTGGGATTACAGCTGTGTGCTGCACCAACTCACCTAGCTTAGGCTAAATTTGCCTTGAGTGGGCACTCTTAATCTGTCACTGTTACAAGTAAAAATGTGCATAGGTCTGCAAGAGCTGAGGTTTCTGGTCACTTGACTGCCTCCCTGCAGCCTAAGTAAGGGGTACAGAACAATGTTGGGTGCCCATGCCCCTTGTGGCCAAGAAGTGGATTCCAGGTGGGAGTTAAGTTGGAGCCATGTGTGTAGCGGTAGAAAAGGTGAAGATGCTACACCCAGGGGCTCCTGGACTGGAGAAGGGACCAGTTTCAATCACAAGTTCAAGGAAATAAATCCCAGGAGATCTGTGAGGCTCAGGGGCCAACATCCAAGAGGAGGTGAGCTCCTGGGGGGTTGGATGTCAGCCTGGGCCATGTGTATCTGCTGAGAGCCTCTGAACCCATGAGCCCATTGCCTCTGGATATGATGGGAGGCCCAAGTGTCCACAGAGCAGAGTGCCAGGAAGCGGGCAGAAATGTTTGCAGATATCGGAACCCATGTGCTGCACTGGCCATGACTATGAATATAGCTCCCTTGGCCTCTAGGTAAAAAAAACAATGACATAGCAAACTGAGCTTGGCACTGAGCCACCAGGCAGTTTGGTTTTCCCAGGGTCTAAGGTCAAGGCCCAGGGCAGGGGTCCTATTCTCTTCTACCTGCCAGGCTGTCTTACCTGCAACCCTGACACTCCAGCCCTCACCTTCCGTGCTCCAGAGAGGTTCCAGTGGGCCGGGGTGCACCTACCTGCCTTGTCGAGGATCTCATAATCCAGTTCTGTGTCATCCACGTTAGTCCCTGGAAGGACTCCTGGGTCCACCTTGAGGATTTCTGGGAAGCTGCTGCGAAACACAGGAAGCAGCTCAGACTGCATGGCTGCTCTCTCTAAGGTCTGGAGCCCCTAGCCCCTTTCTGAGAAACTGCATCCAACACCCAGAGGGCCCAGGGTTTAACTTAGTGTCCCCCCATGAGTTACATCCCACTCTACCTTAAAGATTCGGGATCTTCCCTGAAGACCTCTGCCATCCGCTTATACAGGGACTGCTGGCTCGGAGGCACAGGGCTGCTGGAGCGGAAGCTGTCTGCTAGCTCATGGCTGGATGTGACACTCAGGTCCCACCAGAGCTGGGACTGGAGGAGAGCGGCAGAGGGCAGCAGTGTGGAGAGAGCCGAGTGGAAGGGAAAGGGAGAACACATGCATTGAGCACCCACTATATGCCAGGCGCTCTAGGGCTGTTTTCCTCTTTAATATCATGGATTCCCAGGAGACCTCTATGATGTGGGCACTATGGTCCCATTTCATGCGTAAAGCAAATGAGGCTGGTGAGGGGAGGAGCAAGAGCCCCATGGAGGGAGGCTGTGCCCATGGCAGGCAGTGTACAAGTAGATCTGAACCATTTACTGAATCTGTGTGCCAGGCCTTTGCCAGTGTGGACATGTCCCTGACAACAGGCACTGTGCCTGGGGTATGGGGCCAGCAGGCAAACACAGGCCAGTGAGTGGAGGCTGTCACACCAGGAGTGTGGGGGACACTGGCAGGGCTGGGAGGCCAGACAGACTTCGTGGAAGAAGTGACACGGAGGAGCCAGGTGTGCGTGTGGTGTGTTCCAGACAGAGGGACCACACTGCAGCGACCCAGAAGGAGCTCTTAGAGTGACCAGACTGTAAACCCCATGATGGGGAGAGGCCAAGACAGGGGGGCTAGAGAGGGCAGCTGCTCTGCATCAGTGGGCTGTGAGTTCAGAGCAAGCCATATCCTGGGTGCGGTGGTGCACACCTGTGATCCCAGCTACATCCCCAGGCCTTTAAAAGTTTGTTATCGTGAGACAGGCTGTCCCTAAGTTGCTCAAACTAGGTTCAAATTCGTGATCTTCCTACCTCAGCCTCCCAGGGTACTGGGATTACAGGTGTGCACTCCTGCATCTGGCCTGACTAACAGTTTCTAAGAGGAGAGGAATTTGGACAAAGATGCAGAGTAGAACATCACGTGAAGAGGGAGGCAGAGACTGGAGGATGCAGCCACAGCAGAGGATTGTGAGGAGCGGCCAGATGAGGCAGGAAGAGCCCTCTTCCCCTAAGCAATCAGGAGCTGCTGCCAGGCCCCGGGCGGAGGGAGACTGCAGTAGTCTGGATGGGGCACACGGTGGGCTGCACACACAGCAGGGGCATGAAGGCAGGAGTCACATACCTCAGTGGAGCCTTGGAGGCTACTGTCACTGTCCTCCCTAGGGCATACGGCATGCATCCGTGCCAGCCTCTGCTTCCCCCGTGGACAGGGCAACCTGGCCTCGGCTTCCTGCTTGGGCTGCCAGAGATGGCCAGACAGGCTGGTGAGTTCAGGGGAGAGGGTCCCCTGGGATGCCAGGGGGGCTTTCCACCAGGCTACATCTGCCCTACCATCCTTGCTCTCACAGGCAGCTTCACAAGGTAAAACAGTTCTGTCCCCGTCCTCAGAGCAAGGGACCCCAGGGGCACAGGGCCAACCATCAAGGAAGCTGGCAGCCACCAGCCTGAGAAATAGCATTTCATTTCTTTTAGTGAATATGCACTGTTATTTGCTAATTATAAAAATAATCCTTTCTACATAGTATATGTATATGCATCTACATAGAAAAGTGAGAGGAAAACAGAACAAATTAGAGAAGAAAATAAAATTCACTAGTAATCCCACTCAGAACTGGCACAGTTTGCATTCAGGTATCTATCCTCCCTTTTTGTATACACACACACACACCACACAATATAAATACTTTGAGCATAGTTGATATGAGGTCTGCCTGTGGAGGGATAAAGGAGGCAGGGCCAGGGCCAGGGTGACCCCTGCAGGGAAGGGAGGGTCCGCTGTACCCCTCACCCAGGGCCATACAGCACTCACCCCAGCCGTGGGCTCTGCCTGCAGCTTGCGCAGCTGAGTGTGCAGCTCACAGACCTGGTTCGTGAGCTCGAACACTTTCCTGCGGAGGGAGTCCTTCTCCAACAGGCTCTGAGAAATCTCCATCTGGGCTCCGTCCCTAGCAGCGTATGCCTGTGGCTCCAACAGGACAGACAGGACAGACAGACAGGATAGACAGACAGGACATATGCGAGGAGACAATGAGGAACCAGGCCAGTGAGCCCAGGGGGGTCTCAGCTAGATAGAGTCCCACTGTTTGTCAGCATTTATTGTGAACTCACCCAACACACACTAACCAGAGCTCACGCCAAGAGGTATAAACCTATGATCCATTTTAATTGATAAATGTCGTAAGGGTTTTTTGTTTTGTTTTCCCAAGACTGGAATTGAACCCAGCTCTCTGCCACTGTGCTATATCCCAAGCACCTGCCTTTTTGAAGGCAGGGTCTTGCTAAGTTAGTTGCCCAGGCAATATTTGAACTTACTATTCTGCCTCGTCCTCAGTAGTGCTGGGATTACAGGCAGCTGCAACTGCACCCAGTATGTGGTTTTAATAAAACTTGCTCTTAGGAGTGAACTTTTGCAATGTCCTCTGCCAGGTATAAGTCTGGGAGGGTGGCAGAACACTTTGCTAGAGGTCAGGATGGGGGAATAAGAACCCTTATGGGGACCATGGAAAGAGACCCTGAAATCTGGAAGCAGTGACCATGAAGGACCAGTAGAGCTCTGAGACTTCCCTGAAGCAGCCAGCCTTCAGACAGTGTGGGGCCGGAGCTTCCCAAGCTGAAGCCACGTGGGGTCAGGCACCATATGTCCTCCCCAGCCTTGCCCAGCCTCCCTTCCAGGGTCACCTGGTCACGCTCCTTCTGCAGCTCGGCCACCTGGCCCTGAAGCGTGCTCATCTTCTCCCTGTATAGCTCACAGTCCACCTGTGTCTTCCGGAACTGCAGCAGGGTCTGCTCTTTCTCCTCCCAGTACTGGACAGAAGAGACCCAGCCACTGAGTCAGGGCCTCCGCAGGCAGGGGTTGGGGTGGGGGTGGGGCTACTCCAGAGGTGGATGAAGGTACATTCATGCTCTTCCCTGCTGAGGCAGGCTTAGAGGATCATTTACTGGGTTGCTATGCAAATTGCATTGAATTTAGTCACTAAAATGTGTGTGTATGTTGCATGTGGAGTTGGGTTTTATTTAATGTTCTCAAATACACAGATGATTTCCCCTACCCTGCCTTATTCTCTTCCACTGCCTCCTTTCTCTCCACCCTCTTGTTTTTTTTTTTTTTCTGGTACCGGGAATTGAACCCAGGACCTCGCGCTTGCCAGGCAGGTACTGTGCCGCTGAGCTAAATCTCCAGCCCCATGGTTTTTTTGTTTGTTTGTTTGTTTGTTTTTCTTCCAGTACCAGGAATCAAACTCATGACCTTGCACTTGCCAGGCAGGCGCTTTGCCGCTGAGCTAAATCCCCAGCCCCTCACCCTCTTGTTTATTTATTTATTTATTTATTTATTTTTGGTTTTTCTCCGGTACCGGGAACCGAACTCACAACCTTGCGCTTGCCAGGCAGGCGCTTTTGCCGCTGAGCTAAATCCCCAGCTCACCCTCTTGTTTAAATCCCTGGCTCTCACAGGGCTCCGCAACCCCTTAAAATTACCCTGGGTCTCAGTCCCTTTGTTTGTCTGACTGTGACCCTTAGTCTGGGCTATGAGTTGGTGCTCACTACGGAGGAATAGGTGAGCACACCAGCAAAATATTTCAGCAAAATTATTTCATCTCAATGTGTAGGAGAGATCTACCTCCCCTACATGTAGCCCAGCCCCTGAGACAAAGGTCCCAGGAAGGTAGCCACGGCATCACCTGCTTCCGCTGCTTCTCTGCGGCCACCGCCCGCTCCCGAAGTGAGTGGATGCGGGCCACCAGCTCCTGCTTGCTCTCCAGGGCCTCATCCAGGTTCTGCTCCAGAATGTCCTTCTCCACCTGGTCAGAAAGAGGTCAACCCAGGACCCACCCTCCCCAGATGGCTGCCCCTGAGGAGAATGGGCCTTGAGAATCTAGCACAGGAGACTTCAAGGCCCAGTGCATGGATGGATAGGGTCACCTATAAAGGTGCCCAGAAGGCTTTCTGCCCTCCTGTCCCCGTCCCGAGCATTATTGGGAATAGAGGAATTGGCAGCATTGAAGCCTGGAATTATACAAACTTTCACTAATTTTCACTAATTAGGTGTGAAAAAGGCCGTGGAAAAGGCATGGGTTCTGATCGTACATGGCCAAAGAGATGTGTATAATAGAAGCTGAAAACCTCTTGGGATGACAGTTCTTCCTGTAAGACATTCTAGCTGGGAGTGGTGGCGCACACCTGTAATCCCAGCACTTCAGAGGCCACCCTGGGCTATGCAGTGAATTCAAGCCAAGCCTGCACTACAAAGCAAGACCCTGTCTACCCGCCACCCCAGAAAAAAATAGAAAAGCCCTTTTAGCCTTCTTTGGCAACGCACCAGCCAAGAGGAGAAAAGCCAAAGGACAGGACTCCTTGTCTGTACCTACATCCCAGAAGAAGCATAGGAATGATGGCACAGTCCAGGCTCCAGATGGGCCATGCCCTGTGTCCAATGAATGCCTCTTAATGGAATTTCTCACTAAATAGGTTTTCATTGAAAGGAGTCAAAGAGGAGAAATAAAGTTTGCAAGTTAGGTGTGGTGGTGCACACCTAGAATCCCAGCACTCAGGAGGCTGAGGCATGAAGACTGCAGCGAGTTTGAGGCCAGCCTGGGTTACATAATGAGTTCAAGGCCAGTCTGACCTACACAGTGAAGTCCTGTCACAAAAATCAATCAATCAGTGGTTTGTATAATTCCAGGCTTCAATGCTGCCATTTCCTCTACTCCCAGTAATGCTCGGGACAGGGGCAGGAGGGCAGAAAGCCTTCTGGGCAGGATGGTTTCTTTTCCCTAATCCCATCCTTTATGGCTGGCCCAATCTTGTCCAAAACCTCATGGCAGCAGGGAACTGGCCTGACATGCTAATGCACTGTCTGGGGGGCTGGGGAAGAGAGGGGATGGCATGCATTTCACCTCTCAGAAGTCCAGTGGCCCAGGAGCTGCCTGCTGATGGTGAGGACAGTCCCAGCTAGTGCCCATGCCGGAGGGACCTAGAGCCTACCAGGCTGAAGGTCAGCGAGCGGAGCTTCTCGTTCTCCTCCTTCAGGCGGCTCAGCTCCTCGTCCCCCGACTCCAGATCACTGGTCATCTTCAGGGACCTCTCTCGGAATTCCCATTCACAGGAAGACACCATATCCACCCGCTGCAGCTCCTGCCTTGCCAGGTACAGCTGTTCCAGGAGGGGGGAGGGAGACAAGGTAAATAATTTCTGCACTGCCATGTAGATTCTCCATCCTCCTCCTGATGGGGTGCTGTTCTGACACTGGGGTCCCACCCCAAGCTTTCTGAATAAACCTTGTCAGGCATAGTAGCACAGGCCTATAATCCCAGACTCTGGAAGGCTGAGGCATGAGGACTGCAAGTTAAAGCCCAGCCTGGGCAACTTAGTGAGATTCTGTTTCAAAATAAGTTGTAAAAAGGCTGGGGATATAGCTCAGTGTGAAGGCCCTGGGTTTCATCTCCAGTACTCAAGAAATAAGTATTTATAGATCGATACATTAAATGAATAAAAATCTACCCAAGTGTTTTTACCCAGTGATCAGGAAGGGAAGAGAAGGGAAGGGAAAGGGGAAGGGAAGGGAAATGGGGAGGGAAAGGCATTTTAGCTTTATTTTGTAGATGAAGTATAGTGGTTAAACCGCCTGGTGGGGTGCCTAGGAACAGAGGCCCTGTACCTGGCTCCTCTATCTTTCTGTTTAAACTGCTGGTCATCAGCAGCCAGTGACGGTTACCCAGCATGCTCGCTGGCTTCACATTCTTCCCATATTTCAATACATGAAGGGAATTGGGTTCATGAAAATCAGTAAGAAAAATGAGAGAGGAGTCAAGCCAGCAGGAGTGGGGAAGCTGGGGAATGCTGGACCTGGGCTGCTCAGACAGGTAGTGACATGGGTGAAGCAAGTATGAAACTATTCCAGATGTGCTGCAGAAGATGCTGGGACCTGGCTCCTTGGGAAAGAAAGAAGACATGGGTATGGGCTAGGTGGAAACTCATGATTCTAGAATATATGCCTGGGTGTATTATGTGCATATGCATGTGTATATATATGTGCATGGGTAGGTATAGACAGGTGCACTGCATGTTATGCATACATGTGTTCATGTAGGTGCATGTAGACATGACACTTTTACATGTGTGCATGTGTACACACACATTTATATGTACATATATGTGTGGGTGCACATGAATATGTATTTGTGCTTGTGTGTACATGTACATTTATACATACATGTGCACATGTGTGTGGGTACATGAGTTCACATGCATATGTGCATGTATATGTGTATGAACATAGATGTGTGCTTGCATATATGTCTCCTGCTCTGTTTGCAGAAAAGGCCAAGTACCCAGATCTTATTTTCTAAAGGACCTTGGGCTGGGGCAGGGAGGGGACAAGAGGATCCTGGAACTTCTTGGATGCTAGAAAGGAAGTCAGTGCTCAGAAGACAAGAGGGGCAGGTCACAGGGCCTGGAGCAGGTGGAAGGGCTCCCACTAGCCAGGTCTGTGATCACTTGAGCATCAAAGCTGGGAACACATCATAGGCCACTGGAAAATAGGGATCCTGAGCCTGTGCCAACAGCAGATGGCACAGTAGCGGGAGGGAAGGCACTTTCCCAGTCTGAAGCTGAGGCCAGCTGCACGTGCAGAGGAAGCTGGCACCGTGGGCAGCATTTGCCACTGCCTGGGTTAAGGTGCGTTCAGGCCAGAAGCAGAACAGTTAGGTCTGGGGGAAATGTCAGTGAATGGCAGATGCTTGCAGGTCTCAAAACACTTCCTTTATGTTACTTACGTGTTGCAGGGAAATGGAGTGCAGTGCAGAAATGGGCACCCCCTTGAGCAGATGGTCTAGAGTAACATGCCCCAGGGGCAGAGAGATACCCAGCATCCCCTAGGCAGGGCCAGGCCAAAGATACAAAACCTCCCCCAACCCATGGGGAGACATGAGACAAATCCCAAGTGAGTGGTCTATGGCAAAGAGGGACCAGGTGTGACAGGCACACCTGTAATTCCAGCACTGAGGAGGCTGAGGCAGGAGGATTGCCATGAGTTGAGGGCCAGCCTGAACTACACAGCAAGATCCTGTCTCAAACAAACAAACAAATAAAAACAAAACCAAACAACAGCCAGGGGAGAGGGCTGTATTCTTCGAAAACATCCATCTTGTAACGGACACAGAAAGGGTATGGGAGTATTTCAGATTGAAGGAGGCTAAACAGGCAGCATGGCCAATAATATCATGTGACCCTGGACTGGAGAGAGAAGGCAGCCCAGAGCAGGATTTAGGTCAGTGATAAAATAGGAATATAAACTGTACATTAGGTAAAAAGATTAAATCAATGCAAACTGCTGATATTGATAACTGCTTATATGAAAGAACATCCTAGTTTTAGGAACTATACATTGAAATCTAGGGGTAAAGAGCCATGAGGTATGTAACTCAAGGGATGCAGGAAAATTGTGTGTGTGTGTAGACAGAGACAGGATACATGTGAAAGTACGGGTATGTGAATATTCTTTGTATCATTTTAATTTTTAAAAATAAATTTGTAATTATTCACAAATAAAACTTAAAACAAAAGCAAACAAAAGAGCCAGGTGTGGTGGTACACGCCTGCAGTCCTAGCTTCTGGAGAGGCTGAGGCAGGAAGATCACAAATTCGAGCCCAGCCCGGGCAACTTAATGACTCAGCAAGACCCTGTCTCAAAATAAAAACACAAAGGGCTAAGGATGTAGCTCAGTGCAAAGGCCCTGGGTTCAATCCCTAGCACAACAATAAAAAAATAAATAAATAAACAGATAAATGCAAACAAATAGCATAATTAAAAGCAAAGAGCACATGGCAAAATGAGAATGGACATCTTTGATATTTAAAGAACTCTTATAAATTGATATGAAGTTCATTAGTTCATTAGTTCATTAGTTCATTTCCCAGAAGAAAATAAGTGAAACATCTAACTGGGGGCGAGGATGCCTGATTTGATGATGCTCTTATCCTCCTGGCCTGAGAAAGACAAAGGTGGGCCCTAGGGAGGCACTGTCCTTGTGTCCCTGCATAGCTGGGGCAATGGCTCACAAGTGGGCCTAGTGATATGGCACTTAGACTAGCCAGACCTTTCCCAGACTCTATGGCTAGCCAGGCTGTGGGGAGTCATGGGCAATTACGGGGCAGTGCAGAGCAACTGAGGTGAGCACCTGGGGAATGGTAGGGTGAGCTTCCAAGAGGGGCCTCAGCTATGGCTGTGGGAGCAGAACGTGTTGGATGAGCAGGAGGGTGCAACTGCACCAGCACATGCAGAGGAGCATCGTCAGGCTGGGCCTCCCACCCACGGGTGCGGGCATCCCGCTACCTCCTCCTGCAGGCCGCGGCAGCGAGTGGTGGCCAGCTCCTTCTCCTGCAGCGCATTGCTGTAGCGTAGTGAGAGACTCAGCATCTCGTCCTTCAGCTTCAACACCTCGTGGAAATGGGTGCTGGCCTCGTGCTTCATGCGACTGTGGTCAGACTCCAGCTGGCGCAGGCCCTCAACATGAGCCTCAGCCAGGCCCAGGCGCTCCTGCAACTGCTGGCACTGCCGCAGTAGCAGCTCCTTCTGGGCCTTCTCCTGGGCCAGCTCCTCCTGCAGGCTGCCAATGGCCCCAGCCAGGCATGCAGTCAGCTTGGACGTCTCTATGAGGCCTGCTGGGGAAACCGTGGGTGGGCTGTGGCACTGCCACTTTGTCTTCTGCCCCCAGCCTCCTGGGCCTTTGAGTCTTGCACTCAGACCCAAGCAGGACCAGTGTTAACCTGTTTGTCTCCAGCCTCAGCTGGACTTTGTATTTTGATTAATGGCATGGCATGACTTTGGCACAGGAATTGCTCCTCTCCCTGTTCCTATGAGAACTGGCTTTTCAGACCCAGCTCCCTCCTCACATGCTGAGATGCACTTGAAACTAAGTCATTCTTTTTTTAAATTTTTGCATGGTACTGGGGATTGAACCCAGGGCCTCACACATGATAAGTGAGTGCTCTGTCACTGGGCTGCATCCCCAGCCATTTTTATTGAATTCTGAAATGAGGTTGTACTAAGTTGTGCAGGCTGGCTTTGAATTTTTGATCCTCCTGCCTCAGTTTCTCACATGGCTGGGATTACAGGTGTGCACCACCATAGATGGCTAAAGCTGACTCTTTTCAATGCAATCCCCAGGAAAACATACTAACATCTGAATCTGTGTAACTGCACTGTAACATAAACACAGAGTGAAGGCCAAAGAGGAAGAGAGGGTGTGTCGCCCACTGTTCTGAGTGCTGTGAGCCCTACTCTTTCCCTAGGTCCTTCAACACTCCCTCAGGTGGCCTAAAATCACTCAATTAACAAAAATGGCCTCATCTTCCACCAGGAAGGCATAACCTTTACTTGGGTGAGGGTGCCAAAGTACAGAAGGCTCCACTCCCTTTTCTCCATAGGAAGGAGCCTTGGTCTCCCAGAGCTGGGATGCTGGGACTGCAGCTACCCCTCAAGCAAGAGAAAAACTTGGCCTGCACCTTTGGAATGCAGATGAGTTCCCTGTCTTTGTGATGCTGTCAGAGTAAAGGCCATACCCTGTAAAACTCAAGGCCGGGCTCCTTCTTCTGCCTGCCCCATGAGGTGAGTGAGGGAATACCAGGCTCAGGCCAGTAGCCCTGCCTGGAAGGAGGCAGGAGAACCGGCAAGGCAGGTCCCCAGACTCGAGGATGACCCTGCTTTCTCTTTCGGAGCTCTCACCGCTGAAGCTGCTGAAGTCCACGTCCGGCTGTAGGCCAGTGACCAAGGTGTAGATATCGGGGTTGTGGAACTTCAGGCTCTCCAGGAAGGCAATGGCCCCATTTTTTCCTCGCATCTTCAGCAAGTCCAGCAGGTGCCCTGAGGAGAGAAGGAGAGTGCCACCCTTGAGCCATCAAGGCTGCAGAGCACACTAGGGCTAGGCTGGCTTCCCATGAGCCAGGTTGTGGATGGAGATGCATCTGGGAATGGGGGTGAAAGTAGGTCTCTGGGATTCCTGGGCAGGCTGGGCCCTTCCTGCTCTTGTAAAGTCCATCACATGACTCAGGCAGCTCTAGGAGACCAAGTTCACATTTCTTGAGCAACTACTATGAGCAACTCAGGATGAAGACATGCACAGACACACGGTCCCAACACAGTGCTTGGAGAGCTATTGGTGCCATGAGGAAACAGCAAATAGCAGCCCATGAGGCCCCACGGGGTGGCTCCAGAGAGCCTGGGTGGATCACAAACACAGGGTCCAAATCCCATCTCCTCGGCTAGAATCAAGCCTGGTTGAATGTCTCCAATATTGGAGGTCCTTGACTCAACACACGCATGTATCACAATGTTAAGAGCTACAATTTCCTGTCTGGTTTCCATGGTGCAGGCTTGCTATGAGCATCCCCAGTTTTGGATGAATAAATACAGACTGAAAGAGCATGGGAATTGACTCCAGTGCTTCTGTAATGGGTTGAGCAGTACCTGTTCTCTACCCCACTACTAAAGATGTAATTTCTTTGGACAATGGACCTTCATGGATGTAATTTAATTAAAGACCTCAAACCACCCATTTGGGACTCCTCATGTCTCTTGGAAGATACTCCTATTCTCCATTCCTTTTCCCCAATACATTTTCCTACTCTAAAAAGAAAGAAAGGAAGCAAGGAAGGAAGGAAGGAAGATGCTAGAGCAAGAAATGACATGGTCTCTTAGCTCAGTTATACCAGATAGCTGAAAGAGTGAAGCCGAGTGTTTAGACTACTCCTGCTTTTGGAAACTTAAACATTTTGAATGGAGACCTGGATAGCTCTATGACTAAGAAGCGATACTCTTTTGGAAGAGGAGAGGATGAGTAATGTGGGAGAGACTTGGGCAGGAGCCAAGGGATGAGGCTGGACCGATATATGAGGCTGGACAGATATATAGGTCTACTGATTTCTAGCTTGAATCTTCCCCTTGGCTCTAAGGGTAAAATCCCAACTCCTTGAAGTGGTTGCGCAGCCCCGCTGAAGCCCCTGCCTTCACTTTCCTTGCCTTATTCCCTCCCTGTGCTGGGAACTTTTCTCTAAGAACCTCCTTGCTGCCGTCATGCCCTGAGTTCATGGCCAGGCCACTTGGGTCCCAGGTGTTTGACGAGGTTTGTGCCTGCATTACGTGGGTGCTGTTGTTAGTGATATAAAATTAGAAATAAAAAAACCCTAAAGATCTCAAGATAAGATCATCTCGAATATTCAGGTGGGCCCCACATTCAGTGACAAGTGTCCCTAAGTGATGGAAGAGGAAAAGACACAGAGAAGAAACCCACACGAAGATGAAGGCAGAGGCTGGAGCAGTGTGGCCACCGGCAAAGGAATACCTCGAGTGCCCAGTGCTGGAAGAAATAGGAAGAAACTCGCTCTTCCTTAGGCCTTGGCAGTGAGTGCAGCCATGCCGGTGCCATGACTGGAGACTTCTGGCCTCAAAAACTGAGACAGTATATTGCTACGTGGCTTTCTCTCCCTGCTCGGTGCTGGCAATGGAACCCAGGACGTTGCACAGGAAGCATGTTCTGCCACTAGCCTACGCTGCAGCTCCATTGCTGTTTTAAAACACCATGTTGTGGTCATTTGTTGAGGCAACCCCAGAGGACTAAGGCAATGTCCCTAAAGCCTGGACTTCTGTCCCCTTTGTGGTCAAGTCCTGTGCAGTGTGAGCTGTAGGGGGCTGGCCGGGACTCACCGACTCTCATGGCGCTGTTGGTAAAGCGGGGGCTGTGCAGGACCTCCTCCTCGTCTAGCTGGCTCAGCACCTTGGCCTGGCGTAGGTAGGGGGTGAGGCGGCTGGGGTGGATGCTCCGCACGATCCTGTAGCGGTGGCTTTCCATCATCTCCCACAGTGCGTCCTCATCCAGGGCCGTCAGTGTGGAGTCTGTGCGGCACAGTTCCGCCATGGCTAGTGCGGGGCGAGCTCTGGAAGGGGGTAGTGGGGAACCAAAGGAATAGGCTTGGGGGCTGGATTTGCTTTCAAATCTGCTTTCCCGATTTGGAGGAAAAGAAGGGAACAATCAACTCTGAGGGTAAAATGGACATCCCCAGAATCACCACTGTACTTCCACTCCAGCACTGGTGTCATGACCAGTGAAGGACCAGTAAATCCATCCTCAGGTCAGGTGTCAGACCTAGTCTCCTCCCTGTGGCATAGCAAAAGGAAGTGGTTTTCACCTGGTGTTAGCAGACTGGATTTGTCTTTTGCTGGTCCTGGTCAGGGACCTAATTGACCCAATGAACTTGGTGTTAAGAATCAGAGCAGGAACACTTGCCTGGCATGCTTGAAGCCCTGGGTCTGATCCCTAGCACCAAAAAAGTCTCCTACACTCCCTAAACATAT
This sequence comes from Chinchilla lanigera, assembly GCF_000276665.1. Classification (NCBI taxonomy): domain Eukaryota; kingdom Metazoa; phylum Chordata; class Mammalia; order Rodentia; family Chinchillidae; genus Chinchilla; species Chinchilla lanigera. Next base: position 2,734,657 of record NW_004955506.1, read on the forward strand.
CAATTCTGAAGGGTCTAGAACATCCATATTCAAGGGAGTATTCAAGGAGGCTCCCAAGGGGGTGACAGTGGACTGGGGGCAAAGTTTTGTCCTCTTCAAGACACAAATGTACATGAACAGATATATACATGTTTATGATATCAGTATTTTAAGGGAAGGCCATTAGGGAAAACATGTCTAAAAGAGTTCCTTAGGGAGCGATAATGAGTGCTTTCACCTGTGCTCTGCTTCCTAGGTACCATAAAGTGAGCAGCTTTGCTCCATCAAGTGCTTCGCTATGATGTTTCTCCCTTGGTGTAACTAACCATGGACTGATACCTCTGAAAACATGAGCCAAACCAACCTCTCCACTAAGTTGCAGGTATCAGGGATTTTATACCAGTATCAGGACACCAACTAATACACCTAGCTTGTGTGAGGCCCTGGGTTTCATCCCTAGTACTGCAAAAAATAGAAAGAAAAAAGAAGGTCAAGAATAAACCTGAGCATTTGGATCCTAGATCCAGCAGTCAGAAGTGTCACCTTTGTCTACTGGTAGTGGGTATTCCCTGGAAAGGGTCAGGTGGCAGTCAAGTGAGGAGCAGGGTCAAAAGACATGTTGTGGAATGGGGTGTGTGTGTGTATGTGTGTGTGAGTGTGTGTGTGTGTGTGTAACATACACTGCTTTTATCAGTGTGGTGAGTGCTTGTGATTTTTTAGCATGGATAGAATATCATTTTGTGAGGGGCTGGTGGGCTCTTTCTGGTCAGAAGCTAAGATGGGAGACATTCCCTGTCCTTTCTTGTGGTGGCCGTGACATCATCGAGCACCTGCTGGGGTGAGGGCACCTTCCCAGATCTGAGTCCAGCCATGGAGCAGGAGAGGGCCTCTGCGCAGTCCAAGGCAAGATTTGCACCTACCACAGTTTTTTTAAATAGCTGGTTTAGAGAGGCCAGCTTTGTCTTGGTTTGCAGGTTGGTCAGGGAACTGGAAGGAACTCCTTCTCCTACAGATAACTCTCTTTGGGCATTTTAGAGCAACCTCTATAGATTTTGCCATTTCTGGTTTCCATGTCTGCATCAGATCAGGCCCTGAAGCACCATCTGTTTAAACTGACCCCAAGCAAAGTCACAAAGTCTTACCTTTCTGGGTCAGTTGGAGCTTTTCCTAAAAAAAAAAAAAAAATAAATATTTTGGAAAAGTTCATCTAAAATAATACAAGTGGCACTGAGTTCTGGAAATACTGCTTTCTGCATTCATTCATGAACATTGGAAGCAAGACCGTTGGCTTCTCTGGAGCATGAACCCCAGAAGGTGTGGGTAGAGGGGAGAGGGGAGGACAAGATGAGTGAAAGAAATCTGGCTCAGGATGGCTGGTGAAGGGCACAGAGGTCCCAAAGACACAGAGGGGAGTGGAGCGCGAGGGGCAGGAGCACGGGAAAGGAATGGTTGCACACTGAACCCCCATAAGGCTCACGCCACAATTTTGAAACATAGGTTTTCCTAAAATAAAATTCTCAGAATAAAAAAGGCTTGGCCTCTTATTTGGGGCATGGAAGGGAGGTGGTGGGGGTGTGGAGTCCCCCCTTGAAGCTTTCAGAGGAATGCCTTCTTTGGGGTAATCCTTCCTAACACAACAGGCCTGGTGAGCTGGATCGTGTCCCCTGCAAATGCACGTCCATCCAGAACTTTAGAACGTGACCTGGGTTGTAAGCAGACTCTGTATGGATGTGAGTAGTTAAGATGAGGTCAATCTGGATTACAGAGAGCATGAACACCAAGGACTGGTGTCCCCCTAAGAAAAGAAGGGACAGAGAGATAGAGAAAAAGCCCAAGTGACAAGGGAGACAGAGATGGGAGAGAATCACTCCAGCCAAGAACACAGGCCCAGGATCTGAGAGTGCCAGGAAGGACTCCTCCCTGGAGCCCTGTAGACACTTTGACCCCAGACTTTGGCTCCCAGAACTGCTGGAGAATAAGCACCTATTGTGTGGTCGTTTGCTACAGCAGTCCCTCGGTAGGGGTGTCAGGAAGGTGTTGGGGGAATGACATTTGTAAAAGAGTATTATAAGAATGTTGTAATGAGGCTAGGGATTTAGCTCAGCGGCACAGCGCCTGCCTGGCAAACACAAGGTCATTAGTTCGATTTCCGGTACTGGAAAAAAGAAAACCAAATCCCCACCACCACCAAAAAAAAGAATGTTGTAAAACTAAAAAGAGAGACAGCACTGTAGTAAAGGCCTTGACAGCAGGTGGTGGGCACTGTGGGCAGACAAATAGAGCAGACAGCAGGATGGACAGGCCCCAGCTGGGCAGAGAAGTAGAGCAGACTCCACTGCTGCCTTCACAGGCCTGGCTCTGTTGGGACAAAAAGGTGGCCCTCCACGTGACAAGCAGACTGGCCTAGGATCTGAGACCTTGTGTTGGGGTTGGGGCTCAGAGGCCACCTGCTCAGCCTCTTGCCTTGGCATCCTGGCTTTGTAGGTGAGCCATATTCACAGCTGTGTTCTCCTGGCAGGGGCACTTTATGCCCTCCCCCCACTGTTCAAGGTCAGTAGCATATTAACCCATGTAAATATTGTAAGACTATCGTAAACTCGGACTGTTTCAGGCATATAAAAAGGTCCTGCGGATGACATGGTGAACAGCCCAGTACCTACCATGCAGAGTCCACCATCTTTGCACTCTACCCTTGAGACTTCTTTTGAAGGGAATCATCAGAAAGAGACAGCTGGAGCCTGACTGTCCTCCTCTGTCCTCTTCCCTCCCCTCCCGTCCATAGATAACTGCTATTTTAATAATCATTTCCTACATACAGATGTGACTAGCAACAGTATATATCAGCAATAATTTTGCATGATACTTCACTTACACAGTAACTTTCTATATAAACAGTATTTTTACTATTAACTCTCATTGTACACAAATACAAGGTGATACATGTTTTGCAGGTTTATGTTTTTCTTCTTTTTGGGGGGCATGGAACCAGGGCCTTGGCATGCTTGCCAAGTGCTCACTACTGAGCCACACCCCAGCCCCATGTTTTATCACGCTGAGACCTGCAGTTCCATTCACTCATGTTCCTTTCTAAACTGAAGGAACCACAGCCAGTGTAGCGATCCTCCTGGGGAAGAACATTAGGCCATTTTTAGTTTGTCACACAGTGTTGTGCGGATAACTTCAGCATCCCTGGGCACAGGTGGAGGCATTTATTAGCCCATGAGTTCCTGTGGTTGGAATAATGACAGGCTGGCCCAGGCAGAGTTCGATACGCTTGAAGAGGGCTGTACATTAAAAACATTTGGAAAGCACAGCGAATCAACCTTTGTAATCTAAAAAAACAGAGAATGATAGTTGGAGGGCCCAGTCTCCATGAACAGCTCCACAGTCCATCCCAGGAGCCCGGGCTGCAGCAAGCACTCACCGGGAGAGTTTCACATTCGCTTCTGCATGAACGCCTGCCAGTGGGCTTGGCTCCAGTACATCCAAGCTCCAGTACGCCCAACCTCCAGTACACCCAAGCCAGTGTGCTGCTGGCTCGTTTTCCCACAGGCTGCTAGTGGGACAGAGCTGGACAGGAAGGACTGGAAGCCAAACCAGTTCCAAGAAAACCTGACAACTATTGCAAACCATGTGACCAGCTCTAAAAATCAAAGTTCAGGCACTAAAGGCTAATGCAGGTGGTAAAGAAAACAACAGGGGGAATGATCAAAGTATGCTGTGCCTGTATAAATATGCCATTAAAAAGAAAGATAAAGCTGAGGTGCAGCTCAGTGGTAGAGACTTGCCTAGCATGTGTGAGGCCCTGGGTTCAACCCCTAGCATCACCACCAAGTAAATAAATAAATAAATAAACTCCTACACCAGGAATCACTGAAGAGGAGACCTCAGCTACTGTGGGGGCTCCTTGCAGCTGAAGCAGATTTCTAGACTGATTCCAAGCTTTGAACCCTGCACACCAAGAAGGGCATGGTCATGACTCAAAGTTACCAAGGGCCACCGTTCCCCTAAGTCTCCTCATACAGAAGGAAGAACCACTGGAACGGCGGGTGGAGGCTAGGGAAGGGGCCAAGGCAGTTCAGACTTGCTGCTCTCCAGCAGCTCATTCCTGGTCTCCTCCAGCAATGCTGAATAAATGCATCTGAGCTAGGGTGCTGGGGCCTGTACACCACAAATATGTGTTGAATTCCCCACATCCAGACCTGTGAATGTGACCTTACTTGGGAGGAGGTCTCTGCAGACAGAATCAAGTTGAAGTCACCAGGTTAGGCCCTCCTCCAATGACCACAGTCCTTCTGAAACAGTGACCACCTACGACAGAGGATAAACCAACTCCCAGGCCTTTAAAACCTGTTACTCATTAAGAGTATACTCTGAGTTTTCTTCTCAGGCAGCCAGGGACTTGAAAGCTGCTTTTGCTAGATATCAGTAACAAAACACAAAACAAAACAACAGCAAAACAGCAACTCTTCACTTGGGCCTTCAGATGCTGTTACTAAAGCTTGTCCTTTGTTTTGTATCTGTCTGTCTTATCACACGGACACTCTGGGTCAGATCCCTGCTCAGCTGCACACATAGGCATGTTCATCATTTAGGGAGCATGTGTCGAAAAGCTGGCAATACAAGACTGATTAGTTCTAAATTTACATAAACCTATCTCATCCCCCTTCAAGATAAAAGATTCACAGCAACATTTAACTACCAGTGAGCCCCAAGAAGTCTTCAGCCATTGGCCTAAACCTGTGTTCACTTGGATCCCAGCAGAGCCTCCACAAGACTGAGCCTGCCCCATGCAGCAAAAAGCACCTGGTAGAGACTATGGACTAAGCAATAAGGGCCTTTTCTGGAGCCACTTTGCAAAATCAGAACTGAAATTATGATCAGCCAGACCCCAGCCCATCTCCTTCCTTTGTTAACAGAAAAATCTGACCCTCTCCATCAGCACTGCGCTCTCCTCAGATCCTCACGCTGGTGTTTCTATTTTCTCTTACTTTCTAACTGCCTAACACATCGGCCTGTGCCTCTCACTCATGCTCTTAAAATGCCTTTTTGTGATGAGAAGTCATGAACCTGCCTGGGCCATGTTGAGATCCCCACATCCTCTTGAAGAGGACCTCCTCAGATCTGTCCAGTGATGCTTCCCAAAGGAGGAGGAGAGACACAGACCCAAGAAAGAGCCACAGTGTGTGCGGGTGGATGCTCACACACACCAAGGACTGCTGGACACGATCAGAAACACAGGCATGAGACAGCGTCTCTCCTAGAACTTTCATGGAGAGCATGGCACTGCTGGCCCCCAGAGCTCTGAACAAATGAGTTTTTGCAGTTAGAAATCACCCAACGTGCAGTAACTTATTGTGGCAGGAAACATACAATACACATATGGGAAGGGGGTTGGGAAATGGGCCAAGACCTGGAACGCTGTTTGTCTGCAAGGATGTGGGACCATAGGCACTTCAGTGGAAGGCTCTTGTACTTCTCTATGGTCAGGTCTGATCCCCAAATTAAAGCAACATTCCTTTTTTTTTTTTTTTTTTGGTCTTTTTGAGACAGGTTCTCGCTATGCAGTTCACGCTGGCCTTGAGCTCACTTTGTAGCTCAGGCTGGTCTCGAACTCACAGTGATCCTCCTGCCTCAGCCTCCTGAGTGCTGGGATTACAGGTGTGCACTACCACACTCAGCTCAAAGCAACACTCCACTCAGTTTGGCACTAGCCTTGTAATCTGCAGAGCCCAGAGAGAAGTAAAAACAGTGCATTTGTTTAAATAAAATATCCTGAGTCTCCAGACAATGACAGTAGAGCAGGCAACCAAGCACAGGACTCTGGGCATGCACCAAAAGCTGGCCTGGGTGTCTCTAAGACCCCAACATCTACCATGGTGATAGCTGCAGGGCATAGGAAGGTTTCCTTTAGAGGTCATGAGAATGTCCGGAAATTGACTGTGTTGCCGTTTGTATCTGTCTGCAAAAACCCCAAACCCAAAACCCATTGACTTGTACATCTAAAATGGCTGAATTGTAAGGTATGTGAATTATAGTGAATAAAGTTATTTAAAAAAAAAAAGACTCTGGGAGCCTGAGGTAGGAGGATTGCAAGTTTGGGCCCAGTTTAAGATGAAGGGCTGGGGATGTAACTCATTGTGAAGGACCTGGGTGGTTGCCAGGCCACCCTGAGGCCAGCGCTGGCTGCCTGCAGTGTATGGAATGCCAGCTACTTTTCTTCTCTTCCCTTCCTGGGCTCAGCCTCTACCACAGCCGGGCACCCAACTGTCCTGTGCCACAGCTCAAGCTGGGCTCCTTTCTCGCCAGCTCCTATCTGCTGCCCTGGGGCTGCTGAGCAGGGCCACACGCTGGTGGCCCACCTCCTCCTGCCAGCCCCTTTGCTTCCTCATTCTAGAATCCTTGTTCCTCCCTGTGACCTCACAGGAATGTGCCTGGCCGCTGCGGGGGCAGTGGAGGTTCCCCTGGCACATTCTTTGACGACAACAACAGCACCACTAGCGGCTGCCTTTGTCAAATCCAAAGGCAGAATCAGTGTACATGAGAAGGGTGCAGAGGGAGACAGAAACTCACTCTCTGCCAAGTTCCTGGCAAAACAAACACAGGAAACTTTTAAAAATTAAAGCTGGGTGTAGTAGTACATTCTTATAATCCTAGCTACTTAGAGGCTGAGGCAGGATGATTGCAAGTTTGAACCTAGCCTGGGCAATTTAGACTCAAAATACAACAAATAGGGCTGGGGATGTAGCTCAGTGCTCCCTGGATTTAATCCTTGGTAACAAAGAAACATTTTTGTAAAGAAACTTTTTTAAAACATTAAAAAAAAGAAGAGCTGGGTGTGGTGGCACATACCTGTAATTCCAGCACTTTGGAAGCTAAGGAAGGAGGATCGCTGTGGGTTGGAGGCCAGCCTGGGTTACATAGGCCCTGTCTCAAAAAAAACTCCCCAAAACCAAAAAATTACACATGCACATACAATGGAAAAACACTTACTGCCACAAGATAGGCAGGAGGCCCTAAGGCCAGGGGAATGACAGAGCAGGATGGGCCCCCAGGGACAGAGGAGGGAGAGGGCTGAGGTTCTCCTGCTACACTAGGGAAAGCCCGGGGAGATGGGAGTATCCCCCCTTGCCCTGCACCTTTAGCAGGGGTCCTCGGCACAGGGGAGGGGAGGGCCCTGCTCTAGCAGATCGCCAGCCACTAGGCAGCCCACCCTTTCTGCGCTCCATCTAACAACCCCAGGACTCAGTTCTCATGGAAATTCCAGTCCTCAAGTGAAATATAAAGATTCTCCGCCTTGACAAAGTAAAACACAGTACAAGCACCAGAGCTCTGCAAGGTGGGCAGGCCCACAGGAGGGAACACAGGCGTGGGGTCAGTTGGTGGGTCACTGTCTCAAGGGAGCTGTGTCTGCTGCATACATGTCACCACTCCAAAAGGTTTTTATTTTATTTTTTCAAAAGGTTTTTAATGTCTCTTACCTAAGTCTTCGTGGAGGTTTTGACAAACTGATAGTTCTTGTAGCTGAGAAACATTTGTAGTGCATTTAGCAATTTCTGTTATTTTTATTTTTATTTTTATTTATTTGTTTTGTTTTGTTTTTTGGTGGACAGGGTCTTGCTATGCAGTTCAGGCTGGTCTTGAACTCACTTTGCAGCCCAGGCTGGCCTCAAACTCCCAGCAATTCTCCTGCCTTAGCCTCTTGAGTGCTGGGATTACAGGTGTGTACCACCAGGCCCAGCTCTGTCATTTTTAATAGTTCAAATTAAATTCAAATTTTACAGTTAAATCATGGAGAACACAAACCTATTTTTTATAAAATGTTAGTCTATGCTCTGTGTCTAGCAGTTGCTCAGTCTGTATATCCATCCCATCTCCCATCCATTCATCCATCTGTCTATCCATCTCCATCCATCCATCCATCCTCTGTGTGTGTGTATGACAGACAGAGCTGGCCATGGTGGTGCAAGCAAGTTTGCAAGTTTGAGACCAGCCTGGGCTACAAAGTGATCTCAAGGCCAGCCTGAACTGCAAAGTGAGATCCTGTGTTAAGAAGATGGAAAAAAAAAAAACCTAAAAACAACCAAACCAAAAACAGATCCCAACACACACACAAAGAGAGAGGCAGAAAGGAAGGGAAATAGAGAAACACAGAGATGGAGACAGAGACGACAGAGACAGAGACATAAGGGAGATTTCAGAATCCTGTTCACCAGACCGATACTTGCTATTTACAATGGTACAATTGTAGAAAAGCTATTCCTCTCTTCCTTTTTTGGTATAGCTCAAACTTTTTGGAATGAGAAAATACAAGTTCAATAAAAGCCATAAAGTCATTATCTCAGCAAACCATAAAAGTAATTCAGCGGTCAAGCAGGGAAGGAAGTGGGCTTTACCCGAGCTGCTGGGGATGAAGCTCAGCGCACAGGCCCTGGCAATGAGAAGATGCCTAGGGTCGCAGGTGGTTTGGGAAGGCTCCTGTTTCTGCTGTCATCCTGGTGTAATTATTACTGGTGCCCTTCTCTCTCTAAAGTGACTGGCTTTGAGTGACAGGTCACTGTGGGGAAGGGACTGGTGGGTGACAGAGTAGACATGTGTCATTCCTTGCTTTTCTTGCTCCTCAGGAGGAAGGTCATCCTTGTGTGTGCACAGGGAGGGTGGGAGAAAGCAGTGGGCGACAGCTGGCTGAGTAAGGAGAGACCCAGAAGAGCCACAGAGAGGGAGAAGGCACAGGACTTGGTTGAACCAGGACCCACTCTTGCGGCAGGGTTCCTTGACTGTCTACTCATAAAGGGGCGGGTGTCTTAATAAAATCTTTATATTCTTTTAGATTTGCTGATGAATCTCTCATAAAATTGAGCCTGACCAAGCTTGTCCTTCAGAAGCAGGTGGAGAATACATCGTGACCTTTGAGTCAGGTCCATGGCCCTGGGATTAAGTTGCTGCCAAAGAGCCGAGGACCCCAAAACCAGGGCTCACAGAATATTAATTTTTGTTCTCAGCAAATCACACACTGGCCACACTTATTTCATTGCATTGAGATGGCAAGGGCAGCACTCTAGGCTGCAGCTGAATCATGAGGCTCTTCGGACACCTGGTCTCCCAGGAGGCCCTAAGTCCCAGCCCAGTGGCCACAGCCAGTGTGTGTGTGTGCGGTCCCTGCCTGCCCAGAGGGCTGCAGGACTCCCTGCAAGGCTTGACCCACTGCTCTTGGGCCAAACCCCGAAGTGGAATTGGGATGTCAGAAGTTCTCTGTGATCTCCAAACCCTCACTCCTGCTTCAAGCTTCTGCAGTCCCCAAGGCATGCTGGAGCCAGGGCATAGGTTGGTGCAGCTTGCAACAGCAGCCATCTAGCCCACTGTCACCTGGGAAGCAGGTGAGAGGAAGCACATGTACACACACACACACACACACACACACACACTCCACACTGGACTCCGGAGAAGCGAGGGGTGAGTTAGGAAAAGGTCAGGGAAACTGATGATCCATGAACATGTTGCACAGAAGGTGGGGGGGGCAGTAGCTGTCATCACCATGCCAGGACCGCCCAGCTGTACCCTTCTGTCACTCATGGGCAGCTGACACCCTCACTATCACTCACCTGAGCTGGGGATCCTGCCTCCCCTCTTTCACTCTGGGGGTAGCAAGGAGGTAAGGGGATAAAACACAGCTGTGCTGTCCTAAAGCTCCACTTACCAGCTTGAGGATGGTCCAGCAGTGTAAGCAGACACAGGGGACAAGCTGTTTCCTCCTCTTCCCCACAAACCGGCACCACCCCTGGTCCCATGGGGAAGCAGCCAGCCTCTCTCACCCCTGGGACTGCTTGGGGCCCATGCTGACCTGTCCATTGTCCCCCCGCCATCTTCTCCCAGGAGACACTCCGCATTGGCCTTCCTCTCCCTCTCAGCGGCGGTGACTGTGGCAGTTTTGGGCTGGGCTGGGGTGGGAGCAGCTGACAAGCAGGTTTGGCATGTCATTGTGGGCTCTGCCCACAAAGCAGGGCCAGGGCCAGCACTGTGTGTCCCACTGCGGGCTCAGGCTTGGCCTTCCAGAGATGAGAGCCTGGGGGAGGACTCCAGGCAGGGCAGGGGATCCTTTCCTTTGTGGACAGTCAGTCCCATTCACCCTAATTCTACCCTCAGAACAATGCTGAAGGCGAGGATAATTTCTGGGGCCCTTCTTGGCCCTCATGATCCATTATGGGAAGTATCTAAGCAATTCCAGTGGCTCCATCGAAAATCAACATTTCACAACTATGATTTCGGTTTAAATAAATTCTTGGTTCTTCCATGTTGAGCTATCTAGGATCAGATGGCTTCTCACCACTTGCGTTGCAGTGCCCTGATCACTGCCTCCATGCTTTGCAGTGGCTCCTAAGTTCCTCCTCCAGTGCCCATTGCCCATTCTCCACACAGCAGAAGTGCATGTACAAATTGGCCAGAATAATACTCATTAATCTCCACAACTAACACGCACTACTAACAAATGTGGGAGAAAATCTGGGGACTGGGGGAAAGCTTCTGGCTTTGCCTTGAAATCATGAGGTTGGCACCAATGGAGAGGTAAATAGAAAGGCTCTGTAAGAGCAAAAATACGACCTGTAAGAAAGGACCACAGAGTGAGGTGGAGACACCTTGAGGGGGAGGGAGCAGGTGCCAAGTGAGGACCAGGGTGTCATTTACAGGAAGAGTTATGGCTGGTTACAGTCACCACTGGTGATTGAAGGACCAAAGGACTTCTTTCGGCCATGGCCAGGTATGGCTCCATGGTGTGCCTGGTGGGGACACTGTCCCCTATTCACCTCGGGAGGCACCAGCGCAGGGAATGGGCCAGGGAAGGAGGCGAAGCAGCTCCTGCCATAAAAGCAGGTAAAACAGGTCCATTCCCTGGTGCTGTACGCAACTCTACGCAACTGCCTCCCACTCCACTGAGTGCCTTCCATTTAACCAGCCACATTACACCTACTGATATCTTTCCTAAACTGTGCTGGAATTCACACAATAGAACAGTAACAATTGTAAAGCACACAATTCAAGCGGCATTTAGTGTGTTCATAGTGGTGTATAACCACCACCTTGATCTCATTCCAAAAACATTTTATCACCCCAAAGGGACACCCCACACCCACTAGCAGCCCCAGGCCCGTTCTCTGGCAACTGCCATCTGCTTCCTGTCTCAGGTGATCTGCCTGGCACATATAGTGCATGTAAGTGGAGTCATATAATTTGTAACCTTTTGGGTCTGGTTTCTTTTCACTGAGCAACCTGTTGTCCAGGTTCCTGTGTCACAACCGTGTCCATGCATCATTCCTGTTTATGGCCATGTGCTCTTCCACTGCATGCTCAGTGGCCACTGGGCGCGTGTGGATAGTGCCTGCCTACTGCTCAGCCTTGCTGACCTGTTGCCTGCCATGCAGCTTTCCCATCTCCCAAGCACACTGCCCAGCTGCTCTGTCCCTCACCATCTCAGAACTTTGCAGGTACTACAGACACACCTCCCCCGGGAGTTACTGTGGCTACTTCTTCTGGACTCAGCTGACACCTTCCTCTAGCCACGTGGTAAATGAGAACCCAGTAACTCTTTCCAGTTCGCCCATCTTATTTGCATCATGGTAATTATATAGCTCACAATTATTTTGTTTACAGGTTTTTTGGGGCTCGCCCTCCTCTGCAACATCAACTCTGTGAGGGCAGGTGCCCCTCTGTGCCTCCGTAAACCCAGCACTTGGAATAGCTTCTCACGTACTTGCCACCTGGGTGCTGGACTCCAGCTGGCTTGAGTGTCCAGGAATCAGAATGGCAGTGAGGTGGTGTTAGTGGCACTTAGTAAGGTGACCTGTCTCATGGCTGGGTTTGGAGAGAGCTGTACCTAGAAAGGAGTAGAGTTTACCCTTTGATACTGCATGGTGGGTGGAGATTTCTGGCAGGAAGTTGTTCTCTAGGGACAGTCCCTTCCATGTACCGCAGGACATCTACTCCTATGGTGATGACTCCTATGAGTACCGCCCTGCCAAGTGGCACTCCCCTAACCGCCTTCACTCATCAACAAGATGCGTCATCATGACCTTCTCACCCTGATTCCAGGAGCCTCTTGGGTGCAGGAAAAGAGATAGGTGGGGTCCTGAGAGGTGTGGACTGCAGACCTTCCACCTCCCTGACAACAGCCATGTGAACTCATGACTGCTCCTGCCCAGCTGGGAAGGTGCCTTGAGTCCCTTTCTCTTGCCTTGGATGTCCACACAGATGTGCAAGATGACAACTCTCTACTGAGCATGTACTATGTTAGACGAAAGGTGAAGAAGTAGATGTGGCCCTTCCTCCAAAATGTAAACTGTGGGAAGTGGGGTGCTGCGACACTTGCTAAGAAAGAGGATAGTGGGCCTGCCCACCCACTGTGGTGATCAGGCTTCTCTTGAGAAGATGAGGAACCTAGGGATGCAGAGCCCAGGACTGACAAGCAGCACAAACCCACTGTTTAGGGAACTTGGAGGGGTTCCATTTTAGCCCCTCCATGTAGGGTACCTGAATTTAACAGAATGGCCCTAATTTTTTCCATCACTAAAACAGATGTGTCTGCACCCTTGCAAGGTAATGATGATACCTGGTGAAAACTGAAACTAATGCGGCAGTGTAAGCAGCAGGTCCTGGAGCTGGGCAGTCAATTATTGTGCTATACAACATAGCTGCACAGAATAAATATCTTAACAAACAGGGCAAGTAACAAACTCGTGTCCTCAGTACCCCACTGACTAGAATACAACTGCCTACTAGCAACGAAATAAGAAGGTCTTCTAATACAGTCTATGAAATTTGATAACCAGCATGTTCCAATGGGAACATAACATTTTTTCTAAAACAGGTGAAATTTAAATTTTGACCCTGTTATTTCTAAAATGTTACTAACATCATTTCAACATCATTATATGATCCCAGGGATTGAATCCAGGGTCTTGCACATGCTAGGAAGGTACTCCCTTACTCAGCTACACGCCCACCCCTTTTTTGAGACATGGTCTAAGTTTCTCAGGATAGCTTCAACCTTGCAATCCTTCTGCCTCAGTACTCTGAGTAATTAACATAAAATCATGATCATCATTTGTGGCGCTGGGGATGAAATCCAGAGCCTCTTCCATACTAGGCAAGCACTCATCACTGAACCACACCCCAGCCCCTACACTTGCATCAGGCACGGCTCTCCATGTTGGTGGGAGGGACAGCAAGAAGATCGAGAAATAAAAGACAAGAGACAAAACTGGGGTCAGGTGGAGCCCTCTCTCCGGATGGGAAAAAAAGAACTGTAGAGCATTTATTTATACACTCAGGGTGTTGATGTCAAATTCAATCTCTGCCGAGCAACCAGCTTGGAAGCTGGAACAGCTTGTTTACTGGCTGGAGGGGCTCCCGTGTTCTAGGCGGGCTTTGTTGTATCCCCCACACGTGTGATTGATTTCCAGCTTCAGCGGCTCCCTACACACATTCTTTTATTCAATCACTGAAATACAAGTTTTACACCTAGGATGTCACTTGCAAAACCGTGTGATGCACTCAATTCTTTGCCCAGAGTGACGACACAAAAACCTGTACTTATATTGCTTTTATCCTAAAGTCTAAGAAAGTGAGCTTTTATATATATCTAGTAGTGGTGGTACTGGGGATTGAATCCAGGGGCTTCATACTGAGCTAGATCCACAGCCCTATTAGTGACTTAAAATATGACTTGAACTTTTTTGATCCTCCTCCTTCATCCTCCTTGAGTGCTGGGATTACAGGCACTTCACACCACACTTGACTAAATAGTTAGTATTTTCATTAACAGCGGCATCCTCATCAGGCATGTTTATCAGAACAAATTCTGCGGCCAGAATAGGAGCTTTGCTGAGAAGACACATTTACTTATTCACCATGGCCATAGGGCAACCCAAGATTTCTTCATAAAGTGATGATCACATTTTAACTAAACCTTTGCAAAGTAAGTACTCTCAAGAACCCCTGGACAGAGGCCAGGGATCAAAGATATGCTTTTTAGGGTTGTAAGACTCCACCATACTAAAAGAGACAGACAGACAGACAGACAGACAGACAGACACACACACACACACGAAGGGCGGGGATACGTCTCCTGGGGCGGGCCAGGCTAACAATAAGAAAGGACGAGCAGGCCCTTGTCCAATGTAACTTTCCGAAAAGTAAAAACATGATTCTCCACAGTGATCTTCATTTCAAGGATGTCGAAGATGAGTCAAAGGCATTTTAGGGGCTGGGCGCGGTGGCCCACAACTGTAATCCTAGCCACTCGGAAAGATGACAAACTCGAGACCACGCTCAGTCTCGCAGAATTCAAGGCCTTAGGGATGAGCAAACGCCAAAGGTCAGCCGACGTTACCGCCGCAGCGTGTGGCCACTCCGACCTCTCGGGGTGGCTGCCGGAAATCAGGGTCCCGGAGCTGGTGGCGCGCTCCGCGCCTGTGGTGCGAGTTAACACTTAGACCTCGCAGCCGGGAGAGTTCGCGCACTTCGGAGCCCGGCTCGGACGCAGACAGGCTTGGATCCCGCGCGCGGCAGAGGCATCGTAGCTCACCCTCCGCCGGTTTCCAGGGACCCCAGTTCATCCCAAAGAGCGGACAAGTCCAGCTACAAGAGCCCACCAGGAACAAGACACACGGGTATTATTCACCTCCTACACCCGGGGTGCGTTGCTGCCACACTTATATAAGGTGCGTGAGAGCCCGCCCTTTATGGAATCCCGCGGGAGTTCCACAGGACTCGAGAACATCAGCACTTCTCTGTAACGAACCCCCTTTCCCTTTCACAAGATTAGGAACGCCCCGCCCCCTGGAGGCGTGCCCCCCGCCCGCTCGTCGGCACGCCCACTCGTTTTACGCCGGCGCGCGTTTGCGTCACTTCCTCTCGGCGGTACCTGTGGTGGGGCCTTCTTCCGCTCCTAACTGCGGCGCGGGTTCTGCTTTCAGCCGAGTCGGAATCATGGCGGCCACGGCCACGATGGCGACGTCCGGTTCGGCACGAAAGCGGTTGCTCAAAGAAGAGGACATGACTAAAGTGGAGTTCGAGACCAGCGAGGAGGTGGACGTGACCCCCACGTTCGACACCATGGGGCTCCGGGAGGACCTGCTGCGCGGCATCTACGCCTACGGTCGGGGAGCGCGGGTCGGAGGGCTCAGGGAGCGGGCCGCAGGCCGCGGGCGAGTACCCAGCGGGGCGACTGGCGACGCGCCGGCCCAGCATCGGGGACTGAGGCTCGGGGCGCCGATGGCGTGCGATCCCAGCCCCAGGGACCCGGTCACCGCACCTGATTTGTGTCCGATTGACCGGTGTGTGCATGGTGCCAGGTCCGGCAGGATTGCGAGGTGTTGCAGGCGCTCTGGAGTCAGTCATTCAGCAGATAACTTTCGTACTTTTGAGTTGCCCCGGTTGTGTAGCGGTAAACTAGTCAAGATCGTGCCTTTACTTGGGAGGGGGGCAGTATAAAGCCACGGCTACTTGAGGCAGTGGCAGTTGGTATGAAAAACGTGAAAAGGTTGCTTGTGGAACAGAATAGGATTTGGGGAGGAGAGAACTAAAATGGTTAGTAAGGGGCTCCCCAAGGAGCATCACGTTGAGCTGATGAGAAGAGGGAAGAGCATTCAAGGGGGAGGGAACAGCTGGTGCTTGGTCCTTGTGGCCTTCAACCGAATGTGTTCCAGGAACAGAAAGAAATTCCGGCTGCAAGCCCTGTGGCCAGTTTGGTGAGATAGTGATAAAGATTTTGAAATTCATTTCTAAGTGCAGTGGGAAACCGGTGAAGGGTTTTAAGCATTAAAGTGGTAGGATCAGATTTATAGGTTCAGGGTTATTCTGGTGTCTGTGGATTTACCGTGAAATGAGGCAGGAGAGGAGGCAGGGAGATGAGTTGGGAGGCTTTTGCCCTGGATAGGGAAGAGATGATTCCGTGGAGATGGAGAATTGTAGCGCTCACAGGGTTGGCTCATGGACTGAATGGGAGCCGCAGAGGAAGGACTAGAGCGTGAATTTTGACTGCCTTGAGTAATCTGGTGGGCAATGCTGCAGACGCCTGCTTAGCTGGCAGCACTTGAGGGAAGTAAAGTTGGGAGCTCTGTCTTGGTCTGCTTGAAGGTCTGTGGGGATGCCGACGAGACAGCTGTCTATTCAAGTGTGTATCCCAGGGAAGATCGTAGTTGAGGGTGTATGGATGGGAATACCGGCATCTGAGGTTGTTCAGTGTCTGGGTCTGGAAGTTGTTATCCAACAATTCTTGGTGTTAGGACAGTTTAACCAGTGAGAAGTTGCTGAGGAACGAGAGGAAAAGGAAGCCTCGAAAGTGGGTCTTTCTTGGCACCCCGTGCCTCCTTGCCCAGAAACACTGTTACTAGTTTCCTGTCCACATGCTTGGCTTCATGAGTTTAAATCATCTGTTATACTTGCTTTTGTGTTGAGGTGGGAAATTGTGCTACATTTTAAAAGACTACAAAATAACCAAGTGACAGTTTATGCACCTAAAATTTTATTTGCCTACTTGGAAAATACTTTTAGTCCTTCAGAATAGCCTCATCCCTTGGTAGTAATTGCTAGATAGGAGAGGTGGTACTGTGGTTAACATAGTTGCCTCCAGATGGGAGAGCAGTGCTAGACACCTCACAGTATGACCTATGCAGGTTGAATATTCTGTAGACATGGACAGCCCAGCATTTTAATGTTAGCTAGGAAAGAGCAGTGATACTAGATTTACTTTCTTTTTTTAAGTTTAAAAACTAAGCCATTTGTAATATAGTCAAGGACACAGAAATAGAGTGAAAAGTGATGTTCTTGTCACCTAACTCTCCAGTAGTAACCACCAGTAAATTTTTGGTGCCTGTGCTTCCAGACCCCACATGTCCCTAATTTTTTCCCCCTTTTTAAAAACAAAACTAGAGTCTCTGTATTCTAAACATGATGCTCCTTTTGTAGAGATTTTGTCTTCACAGATAATATCCCATGCCAGTCAGAATAAAGATCCACTGGGCTCTTGTGTCTTGAGTACTTTGTGTGTGAGCATTGGATTAGGTTGGGAGTGTGGGTTGGCAGAGATTGGTCTCTGTGTCCTGGATGAGCCTACAATGAATGCATGGTTTAATGTTGTCATGGTAAGAGCTCATTGTTTGTCGCTTGCAGGTTTTGAAAAACCATCAGCAATCCAGCAGCGAGCTATCAAACAGATCATTAAAGGGAGAGATGTCATTGCACAGTAAGTTGGTTTGTGTAGCGAGTTGGAGACTTAGGGACATGTGGTCAGTGACACAGTATACTTAAATAAGATGTATCAGTGCTGTGTAAACATTTGCTATCAACTCTTTCCTTCACTTTAGCCCCAGGGTTTTAGTTTTATTTTATTTTTATATTTTGTAGTACTGGGGATTGAACTTACGGGTTCTGCACCAACTGAGATTCCTTTCTAGCTCTTAGTTTTTTAAATGTTGATAAGTTTCCCGTGTGAGACTCAAACTTGTAATCATCCTGTCTTGGTTTCCCTAAGAGCTCAGTTTAGGGATGTGTGCCCTCATGGTTGTCCCCCCGCCCCTTAATATTCTCTTGCCCTTTTTTTCTTTTCTCCCTTTTTTTGCTGTGCTGGGGGTGGAACCCAGGGCCTTGTACTTGCTAAGTAAGCACTCTACCACTGAGCACCACTAGGCCTATTTACCTTACATTTCAAAAATTTATCTATTACATTTCTTGGAGTATAGTTTTTGTCTAAAATCTCAGAAAACAGTGGGGCTGGGGATTTAGCTTAGTGATGCAGCACCTGGCAAGCATGAGGTCCTGGGTTCGATTCCTGGTATACCCTCCTCCCCCACAAAAAAAAAACCCTCAGAAAAAGTTTTTATTTAAAGGTGAATTTCTTTTTTCTTTTCTTTTGTTTTTTTTTTGAGATAGGGTTTCACTATGGAGTTCAGGCTGGCCTTGAACTCACAGTGATCTTCCTGCTTCAGCCTCCCGAGTGTGGGATTATAGGCGAGCACCACCACACATGGCCAAATTTCTCTTTTCCTCTCACCTATAAAGCACATGTTAAAGCTATAGATCCTGCAGTTCTGTTGTCCAGTGCAGAAGCCCCATTTACAGTCCTCATCACCTGTAGAAATGTAGAAATTGGGCTCTGTGCTTGAGTCCTGTTTCCTTGTTGGTGTTGATATGAGGGAGGGGCATCTGCTTAGAAGAAGCTGCCCATGCTTCTGGAGTCAGGCCCTTGAGCCCTGCTGGGGGAGGGGTCACAGGAATGGGAAGTTTGCCGGTGCCCTTCCTCTCAGTCGCACTTGTCTGCTTTCTTGGACAGGTCTCAGTCTGGCACAGGCAAGACAGCCACCTTCAGCATTTCAGTCCTCCAGTGTTTGGATATTCAGGTGATTTGCCTTTCTCAAACAAGCGCTCTTCAGTTCTCGGGAGAACTTGCTTTTTCTTCTGTAATGCAAGTGTTCAAAGAGTACAATGTTTAAAATTCTGTACTTGCACTAACTGAGCATTTTGAAAGTGTATCTTAATTGCGTACTAATACCTGAACTAACTGGTATCTGTCATAAATGCCTTTTGTTTAAACTGGAATGTTTCTAAGTTAGGGGAAATTCTTGTCTGCACATGAGAATCCTGACGAATGTGTCATGTTAGTCCACTGGATTTACAGTATAAATAGCACTAAGATTTGCTGATATCCATTAGAAATCCAAAGTGTAGTTAATAAGAGTAATATTTAAAATAGATTTGGCTGTGAAGTACTGCAGTCCACCTTGAAAGTACTGAGGATCCTCTTTTCTTATTATTCACCAGGTTCGAGAAACCCAAGCTTTGATTTTGGCTCCGACAAGAGAGTTAGCCGTCCAGATTCAGAAGGTAAGAGAGTTAAAGATAGTAGGATTCTATTTGCCAGTCATTCTCACAATTTAGTTGTAAACGACCAAATGAGTGATTTAATATGATCCTGTTTTTGTGTTCCCTCAAAATGTTTTTCTTGATTCCTCAACTTTATTTTTTTGCAGTGCTCTGGTTACCATGAATTTACTGGTTTGCATTAAGGCATTTTTACTGCAGCTTGTATGCTTTCAGTAGTTTTTTGCAGTCTTATAAATGTAATTTTTTCAACAAAAATCCATTTTAATAATTTTTTATACAGTGTAGTGGAAGAATATATATATATACACACACACACACATACACACATTATATGTATATTTAAATTTTTAAATTTTTTCTTTTATCTTGATGCAGGCAATTGAACCCAGGCCCTTCATGTTGACCTGCATTTCCAGTCCTTTAAAAATTATTTCAGCCAGGTGTTGAGGCGCACACTAGTAATCCTAGCATTTGGGAGGCAGAGGCAGGAGGAGCGCTGTGAGTTCAAGGCCAGCCTCAACTATATGGCATGACCCTGTCTCAGAAAACAAATTTATTTTTTAAAAATTTTAGAGACAGCTTTCCTAAGGCACTTGGTTGCCCAGCTTGGGGTTTAACTTGTGATCCTCCTGCCTCAGTGCCCCAGAGTGCTGGGATTACAGGCATACACCACCATGCCTGACTAAATCTTTTTATTTTCAATTTTATCAAGTTTATTTATTTATTTTTTTGGTCTTTTTGAGACAGGGTCTCGCTATGCAGTGCAGGCTGGCCTTGAGCTCACTTTGTAGCCCAAGCTGGTCTCAAACTCACAATGATCCTCCTGCCTCAGCCTCTTGGTGCTGGGATTACAGGCGTGTGCCACCACGCCCGGCTAATTTTATCAAGTTAATATGTGAACAGTGTTAAAAATAAAATAGTGCTGGGGCTGGGGATTTAGCTCAGCGGCACAGTGCCTGTCTGGCAATGGTGAGGTCGTGAGTTCTATTCCTGGTACTGGAGAAAAACCAAAATCAAACAAACAAAAAAATAAAATAAAGTAGTACTAAAAAGCAACAAACCAAAACCCAAAAATCAACTAAAATAACGCCCAGCATTTCCCTGCCCTAACCGTTGTCCTACTGCTCAGAGGCATCAGTGGAAGGATATATGTTAGGATGTTAATGTTGTGGGATTTGGGTGAATAGTGTTACAACTTGTATATGTTTATTTGTGATTTTTTTGTAATTAATATGTATTTTGTAGTAAGCCGGCAAAATTAACTTCATTATGGAGAAGAGTAAAAGGAGGAGAAATTGTCATTTTATGTTATAAGTAGTGGTGTAAATAATGATTGTTGGTCCATTTTAAGTTGGGATAGAAATGACCTCCCTGTTCAGATATGTCTGGCATTGTAGCTCCCTGGACATGACCTGTGTTTTGATTCAGGGCCTGCTTGCTCTGGGAGACTACATGAATGTCCAGTGCCACGCCTGCATTGGGGGCACCAATGTAGGGGAAGACATCAGGAAGCTGGACTATGGTCAGCATGTTGTTGCAGGCACACCAGGACGTGTATTTGGTAAGTGGTTTTGTTGGTGAAAGCAGTGTGCACATAGTATTAATGAGAAGTGCTCGAAGGATGCACTTCGTGGCACATTTCAAGTTCTGTGTGCTGCATAGTGGGCTTCTGTACCTGGGATGCTGGTGGGACAGGGAGGGCTCTGAAAGCCCAAGAGGACCAATGGGAGTGGCTCTCACCATGGAGCCTCAGATGTGATCATTTTAAAATTAATTTTGTAGATATGATTCGTCGAAGAAGTTTAAGGACACGAGCGATCAAGATGTTAGTTTTGGATGAGGCTGATGAAATGTTGAATAAAGGTATGAGTGACAGTTTTCTACTGACATAATTCCTATTTCTTAAGTTTTTACAGTACAAAACTGAAATATGTAACTAATGAAAGTGTTCTGAATATAGTTTGTGTTTTCTTTGTTCAAAACAGTTGTGTCTTGGGGACAATTACGAATATAAACTCCCTACTTTGATACTTTTATGGTAGTGGTTTCTAGACTAATCACAAGCAGGATAATAGCATTCCAGACCGGGCTGATCTGGGATCGTAGCTATTGTCTGGTGGGTTAGCTCCAACAGTCATGGTGGAGTTGGGGTGCAGCTCCTAGAAATGCTTGTACTAACAGAACAGGAAAAGGCTGTTGATGTGTATATTAGTGAATTTGTTCCAAAACCATAGGGCTTTTAGAAACACATTTAACCAGGGAGCAGTGTGGCTGTTCCCTGCATGCGACCTTAAAACTACTGTCTTGTCGTCCTCCCAGGTTTCAAAGAGCAGATTTACGATGTGTACAGGTACTTGCCCCCAGCCACACAGGTGGTTCTCATCAGTGCCACACTGCCCCATGAGATCCTGGAGATGACCAACAAGTTCATGACAGACCCCATCCGCATCTTGGTGAAACGGTAGGGGCACCCTCTTAATTTTCTTCCATGAAAAGCCAACTTTTATAATACTTACCTTATATAGTGTTCTTTGACATATGAATTCCAAATTTCAAAATGAACTGTCAGGACTTAGTTGTTGTCAGTGTGTTTTGTGGAACCATACTCCACATAGTACAGTTGTCAAATGTTTGGGTGACTCTGAAATGTAGGCCTACTTGGTAGTAGTGGTGACAGGATGCTGTGGGTGGGCAGGGTTGTGGGGACCAGGCTTCTGGGGGGTGACTTGGGCCCTGACCATCTTCCAGAGCCTGGCCTGTGTACTTCCCCTATCTTCTGGTTGGAGGAATAACGTATAACAGGATCTGTCTTTGTCTGTCAGTGATGAATTGACTCTGGAAGGCATCAAACAGTTTTTTGTGGCAGTGGAGAGAGAAGAATGGAAGTTTGACACCCTCTGTGACCTCTATGACACCCTGACCATCACTCAGGCAGTCATCTTCTGCAACACCAAGAGGAAGGTGCGCAGCCTCACTGCTGGGTCCTTGTGGGGTGCTGTAGTGGGTCTCTTCAGGACTCAGCCCAGCTTGTCTGTAAAGAGCAAGTGGAGGGCACCACATATTTGAGGCTTTGTGGGTTTAAGATACCTGCGCAGAAGCAGCTGTGCTATACAAGTTAAGGTCCTAGTTGACAAAAATGGAGGGGTACCTTGGTTCACCAGTGCTTTTGTTTGCAAACAGTTTGGTTCATAAACAGCAGCGTTTGGCAAAATTTTGTTTTGATTGCAAACTGCATTGGGCGACAAACACAACTGTGGCTATGTTTCCTACACAAACACAAATGTGACCATCTTTTCCAAAATCACAGAACAAATTAAGTTCATGAACTGAGGCACCACTGTATCAATTCTGGGTATACTGGTGTATACCTGTAGTCTCTGGTGCTCAGGAAGCTGAGGCAGGAGGGTCACTTGAGCACAAGAGTTCAAGGCCAGTATGGGAAACATAGCAAGGCCTCAGCTCAAAAAGAAAAAGAAAAAGATACTGATGCTGGTCTTGCCCCTAAAGATTCAGGTGTCATTCATGTTCCCTGGTAACGCTCTAATATTCCCTGATGATATTCTAATAATATTCATCTAAATAACTTCCAGTGACCTAAAGTTTATAAATAACACTTGATAACATTTGGGCAGGGTTGAGATCTGTTGGCAGCTGCTAAAGGAAAGGAGCAGCACTGCATTCCAAAAGAGTTCAAATTTTAAATGGAGATAGACACATGCCCTCCTAAAATTGCTTGTGGAACAAATGGTTTAAGACCATCTACAACTGAACCTGGGTATGTGCTGGGTAAATGCAAACTTGCTACACATCCTAGTTAGCATTAGTCTGGGTGTTAACAGCAGTTGCTTTGTGACTGCTAGTATTGGGTCTGCAAGTAATGGAAGTAAAACCTGGAGTTCATATCTCTGGTAGCATCTGCTGACTTGTTTGTAGGTTGACTGGCTGACAGAGAAAATGAGAGAAGCCAATTTCACTGTGTCCTCGATGCATGGAGACATGCCCCAGAAAGAGAGGGAGTCCATCATGAAGGAGTTCCGGTCCGGTGCCAGGTGGGTGGTGGCTTTGTCTGCAGTACAATGCTAGTAAAGCTGACCTGGGTTCTAGGTGCTATGTGCTGTATGTTGAGTCCCTTGTATGTGTTACGGTAACTGGCTGCTTCCAGGTGCTGGGAGTTGATACTGTCCTTCATGGCTGAGGGGCAGGAGAGCAGCCCCTGGTGAGTGGGGAGCCACAGTGGTAGGTTGAGAGGAGAACTGGCCTTAATTAGTGGGCTGGTTGCTGTACTTTGAAGTGTGTTGCTTTGTTTCCAAGTAAGGCGGGTTTTGGTTTCTCCTTTTGTAATTGGGTTATAGTTTGATTCCATGGTGGTCAGAGAACATGCCTTGTGTGAGTTCAGTCCTTTGAAATTCATTCAGACTTGCTTTGTATGGCCCAGCTTAAGGTCCCTTTTTACAATTGCGGGTGTCCTCGATCATGATACGTGCTATTGGATCTCAGTTGCTGGTTGTATTTCTCAGGTTGCCCGCAGCCTTCCTTGTTTCATTTGTTGCTGTTTTTGCCACGGCAGAGTGCTGTGGATGCCTCCGTGGGCTTTTGCTTATGTGAGGTTATACGTACGGACTTAAGTTACTGTCTGCAGTGCCCTTATCTGTCCCAGACCCTGTGTGCCTGCCTGCTGCCTTGCTCTGTGTCCTGGCCTCCTCAGTGCACCTCTTCACTTTTTTCTATCCTTTTACTATTCTCAAGTTGCAGATAAATTTTTTAGAAGCAGCATATAGTTTTGTTTTTATTTTGTTTTTTTTGTTTCTGTTTTGAGATAGGTCTCGCTACACGGTCCAGGCTGGCCTTGAACTCACTACATAGCCCAGGGTGGCCTCAAACTTGTGATCCCCCTGCCTCAGCCTCCTGAGTGCTGGAATTACCATGGTTTTGGTTTTTTTGGTCTGTAATCATAATTGTCTTGTAAGTGGAGCACTTAATCTGGTTTCATTTAATGTATATATTGATCTCTGGTTTTAAATTATTTTATATTAGTGCATTTTATTTGTGATCTTTTCTTTGGGTCCTTTTTTGTATGTGTGTGGTACTGGGGGTTGAACTCAGGGCATTTGCAGTGAGATATATTCCAGGCTTTTTTTTATGTTTTGTTTTAATACAAGGTCTCACTGAGTTGGCCAAGCTGGGCTGAACTTGCAGTCCCTCTGGCCTGAGTCCCTGGCATGTACCACGCCTGGTTGAAATGATCATTTCTTTGTGGCTTGTAGTGATTATCTTGACTATATGTGGTTATCTTGACTATCTTTAGACATAGGTGTGTTTGCTACTCCCTTCTTTTCGCCTTCATCTCTGGAGTCCACCTGAAAGTGCCCACAGTAGTTTGCTTGCTGCTAAGGGCCCTGCTCTAGTTGATCTGAAAGTGTCTCCTTTGATGCCTTGCAGGAGACTCGTGTTGAGGTAGAGTTCTGGGCTGGTGCCTCGTTTCTACACTTGAGTGAACCAACCCACTGGCTTTGGGCCTTCGTTATTCTGAGGTGGTCAGCCGCCGATCCAGCTGTTCTTTTAAATAGTGTCTGTTGCAGGCTGCTGTGGATGGGTTTTCTTTAGCAATTTTCACTCATATGTGTGTTGGTGAGAGTTTTGTTCTGCCTCCTGTGGGCATGTGCAAAACTTGCGGGCTCTTTTGGCCCTTCCACCTCACCCACTGCTTCCACCCATTGTCTTCCCTCAGGCCTCCCAAGGGTGGACTCACAACCAGTCTCCCCTGGGTCCTTCCCTGTTCAGACCTGCTAACCCATAATGCTTCCAGGGCTTCTAGGCCAGAAATCAAAGTCTCACTCTATGTGCAATTTAAATTTTCTAGTGACTGTATTAAAGGAGATAAGAAGAAACAAGTTTATTCTTAAAAGTATTTAGTATATATCATCCTTTCAGCATGTAATCAGCATTAAAATTGTTAATGAGCTGGCTATGGTGACGCATGCCTATAATCCAAGCACTCTGGGAGACTGAAGCAGGAGGATCACTAATTTTAAAAAGGCTAGGGATGTAGCTCAGTGCACAGGTCCCGGGTTCAGTCCCCAGTACCCGGTGCACTCAGTGCGCTCATACACACAGAAATGAGATGTTTGTGCATCTTCAGGTTTTCAGAATCTAGTGTATATTTAATGCTTGCAGTGTACCTCGGTTCAGAGTACCTGTTTCAGGTGCTTGGGGTTCGTGTGGTGCTGGCCTCTGGTGGATGGCACTGCCCTGGCCTGTCAGATGCTATGGCACAGAGGGAGTTTTGTGGGGTGAATTTCATGTTTGAAAAGAGAGTAACCACTGAATCCAAATCAGTAAAGTTACTTACAAGTTTTTGCTGGGCAAAAAGCAAAGTATTTTTCCCAATTACTGGAATGGGACTTGCTTTTAACAAACTACTAAAATATAATAAAGGTGTTTTGTCAGAGCATATGACCTGAGTGCCCAGATAGACCACGTCCCCTCCCAGCCCACAGCGGGGCTTTCTCTGCTATGCTTAGCACCTTGCAGGGCCAGAGGGGCCACAGGAGCGTGGTGGGATTGTTGTGGTGAAACAACAACAGCCTCAGGCTGCCGTCGGTAGTGCTGCAGGTCCTGCGTCTCACCTTTGTGGCCCTTCCTCTCCACAGCCGCGTGCTCATTTCCACAGATGTCTGGGCCCGGGGGCTGGACGTCCCGCAGGTGTCCCTCATCATCAACTACGACCTGCCCAACAACAGAGAGCTGTACATACACAGGTGAGCAGCCTTCCCTGCCCTCTCGGGACACATCTGCCCAGAGTCAGGAGGGCTTGGTTGCCATGCCAGCTGTTTCATTCCTACAGAATCGGGAGGTCAGGTCGCTATGGCCGAAAGGGTGTGGCCATTAACTTTGTGAAGAACGATGACATCCGCATCCTTCGAGATATTGAGCAGTACTATTCCACTCAGATTGATGAAATGCCCATGAATGGTAAGGAAGTAACTCGTTGTCAGTGGGATTGCTGTGGAGGGTACTCCCTAATTGTTGTCTCGAGGTCTTTCGTGAGTGTTAGTTGAAGTTTCACTCTTTGTAATATCCCTTACCTGCTTTGTTCTTTGCTTTCAGTTGCTGATCTGATCTGAAGATAGTGCTCCTGCCCTGGAGATGAGCTTGTGCTCGCCTGTTTTGTACGCTTGTTTGGAAATACTTAGGGGCAGCCCCTGTTTAATGGGGGTTTCTGTAAACTCTTCTCACAGCCCCTCCAGGAAGATTCCCTGGCAGTTCTGCCATCTTTTCTTATCCATGTGTAAATAATGCATTGCTCTGTCCTTTTTCATTAAACACTTAAAACATTTCCCATAAACTAGAGTTTACATTTCATGTGGTGCTGCCAGCTTTTCTATTAATTGGCTGCATTGTTCTGGCCAGACTGTTCACCCCCCTACTTCACATTCTATGCCAAATCTAACTTGAATGTTTGAATACTGGAGCTAGAATTACAAAATCTGTAGAAGAAAACAAAAATCATGATTTTGGGTTTGGCAAAGATTTCTTTTAAAGGATATAAGAAATGATTACAAAGTGGACTCATCGAGACTAAATATTTTTTATTCTTCACTGGACACTGGTATGAAAGAAAAAAAAAACAAAAACCACAAGTTGGGGAGGTACAGTATTTGCAAAGCATATATCTGACAAGGGACCTACGTCTAGGAGCTGTAAAGAGCCTTTATGCAGGAGGTAGGGAAATGGTCCTCAGTGGCCTGTGTCCTGATGCTGGGGCCGTGGGACTGTCACACTGTATGGTGAGGGATCATGAGGCTGTTTCGGGGCTGGGACCTTGAGAGGGGAAGAGGCCCTGCATTTCCTAAACCAGTCGTGGCAAACCTGTGACGCATGCTGCAGTGGGCACACACAGTCAAGTCGCCCCAGCAGCCGAGCATCGGATATTCAGGTTTAATTGCAGTATTGGCACTTTGCTATTGATAAGTGAGTTTTGGGTTGCAGTCTGGGCACTGGGCCTCTAAAAGGTTCTCAATCACTGACTTGGATGGGTGCGCTTTGCTCATGGGAATGCGTAGAAGTCAGTCAGAACTGTTCCTTTGCTTCAGTTGGCTGAGGATGGTGTGATAGAAGGGATGGCAGAGATTCCCAGGAATCATTGTTAGATCTGAGGAAGGGGCTGTGAGCTTAGATCTGGGGATGGCTTCCAGAAGGACCCAGCTGACAGCCGGCAAGGGACAGCTCAGTTCTGACTGTGAGAGAGGACTTCTCCAGTAGCCACACGAGCCAGGAAAGGACAGCCGTCTCACTGATGCCTGAGTTTGGGCTACAGTAGGTGAAACTGCTGACAGCCTGCTCACTGACAGACTGACCAAGTAAGTTTGTATTTTATGGCCCTAAAAATTACAGAAATATGGCAAAAATAGAAAAGGAATCTTCTGATTCAAACCCAACTCACAAGGGCAAAAAATTTGAACAGATGTTCTGCCAGAGGTATATGGATGGCAGGTGAGTACATGAAAAGATGCCAGTCACCATCAGCTGAAGGAGTAGAAGTGGGAACCACAAGGAGAGCCACCCTGTGCTCACTGGAACAGCTGTAATTAAAAAGGCCGCCAAATGCTGGAGTGGGCACAAAATAGCTCCGTACTGTTCTGTGCTGGGGGTGCAGAACACCTCCCATATGAGCTGATTGTCTCCTCTTGGGTGTCTGTCCCAAGATTTGTCAACGGTTTCTACAGAAGCAGAGTAGCCCAAACCCAATCCTAATGTCCACTGGAGTTGGATAAAATAATGGCACCTACCAGAAGAACCTCATGAGAACTGAGGCACGGATGTGGATCAGTCTTACATTAGGCTGGGGGATGTTAGTGAGACAAGTTCTATTAATAGGACCTAGAAAAATGCAGACTACTAAAGCAGACCAGCGGTTACCAGCAGATGAGCTGGGATGACAAAGGGCCTGGGGCCCTTGGGATGGTACAGGCAGTATGTCAGTTACAGTGCCAGCTGTGGTTCTGACAGTTCTTGTGACAGGTACCGCAGCAGTCCAGTGGGTGAACCCTTTCTTCACAACCTGGCTCTATTATTTTGTCAGGGTTGACACGAGCAATTCCATTTTGATTCATACACCTGTTCAGGCACACTGTCCATTGATTACCTTGGTAATGGGGCCAACAACAGAAAGAACTGTCCATTAGAGTTGTTTTGTCCAAGGGCCTGGGCAGGTGTCCAATGTACAGGAAGAGCCAGAATGCTGGGCCCTGTGGGCCCTCGGAGTGGACATTATTCCCAGGCTCCCTGTCCTGCCCTTCCCACACACCCCTCATGTATGGTGGTTTCCAGTGGGTCCCCCACCGTCGGCCCAGGGAGTAGCTACAGGTGGCAGTGCCACGGAGGCTGGCCTAGCCTGCTAACTTGAGCTGTTTCACTGTTTGTTTGGTCTATGGGCAGCCAAATAGTTTGTATCACCACCTCTTAGCCAGCCTTCCCTCTGTGGCCCCCACCCACATGGTCCCAGCTGTGTGGTCTTTTGTAGGGGCTGGGGGACCACTCTTCTAGCTCCATCTGTGAGCCTCCAGTAGGGTGAGAATAGGCATAAAGCCCGCGGGTCCCACAGCAGCCACTAGAGGGCGTCTCTGGAGGCGACCTCAGAGACTTGGGCATCAAGGCCTCTGCAGAGTAGCTGAGAAACCCTGGGGGCTGCGTGAGCACCACTCTGACTCCTGGATGTGCAGGGGTTGGGGACATGTTCAGAACACAGGCCCCTGCACTAATGTCCCTGACAATTCAGACCAGTTTCTATCCCAGCTTCCCCATCCATCCCTCACTCACCAAGGAAAGGGAGGGATCTTTATGTTAGTTTGTACCAAAGGGAGGGGAGACAAATCCCTGCTCCAAGAAGCAGCTTTACAACCTGGGCCCCATGGAGAGCTGAGAATGCTGCAGGACCCTTGTGAGAATTATCAAGAGTTTCAGGTAATTCTGAGTCCTGCAGGTTCTCGGGTCCTGTGCCTGGGAAGCCAGTCCCTGCCATGTTGCAAACATTCACCAGGTCTGAGCACCGGACCTCACTTTGGAAGCCTCTGGGAGCCCCTCTGGAGGGGCTGAGTCGAGACCCCTGCACCAGGTCCAGCAGTGCCAGACACTAGGATGTCTCCACTTAAGTGCGGCAGAACCTGTACCACGTGTGGGTCACAAATGGTGGCAAAGGCACACTGGCTGCCACCAGACTACAGGCTATGTATGTGTCGTGGTTTGTTGTTGAGCAGCCCCTTCAAGGATGGAACCTGCACTTCCTCATCCTGTCTCCTCCTGCACGGGACACTGGCCCAGTGGGGATGAGGACTCCCAATAGCCCTGCAAGGCAGGGGCAGAGGCCAGTCACCCTTCGGGGCTGTGATAGTACAGGAGGTGAGTACACAGATGGCCAGCCTGGCTTGAAGGCCACCACACTGCCAGCCTTCCCTGAATCATCCTGGGAGCTGGAAGTGTCAGGGACAGGTGCCCTCAGCCATCTCAGCCACTGGTGCAGGCAGGGTTTTGGGTCTGCTGCCTAGGGTGGGGTCACTGTCCTTCCAGCCTTTGTTTTCTGTCCAGGTACCTGTATCCCCTGGCACTGGGACCTGAACTCAGGGCCTTTGCATTAAGTTCTGTCCTCAGCCTTTTTACGTTTTTTTGAGATAGGGTCTCACTAAGTCACCCAGGCTGGGCTGGAACTTGCAGTTCTATAGCTTCAGCCTCTGAGAGTTCTGGGATAACAGGTGTGCGTCACCATTCCTGGCTTCACCTCTGCTTAACACTACACATAGCCATGCAGGGATAAAGTAGTATCTGCTGTCCCCTTTTCCATAGGATCACTGGGATGTGAGTGATATGGCTAAGAGGGTTCACAAGGGCAGAGTGGCAGGTGGGGCTCAGGACCCAGCCATGTGGAAGGGCCCTCTGTCAGTGATGACCGGAAGACAGGCATGGCCACCTGTCAGGTGTGTGCTCCCCACATCACACTACTTGTGACGCTCAATTCTGCATAGGCCACAGAGGTAAGCACAGGCCCGTCTCTGCCCCATCAATCCTGATGACAAGACAAGGTGTCCTGACAGGTTCGGCCAGCTCGTGAGCCCAGTGGCTTCTTTTCTTCATACTTGCCAGATGAACCTGGGCAGGAACACATCCTTCCCTCACCTGGGGACAGATCTGCAGCAGAGGCCCTAGGCCCCACTCCTGGAAGCCCTTCCGAAGTCCTCGTGTCCACACAGCCCCAGGCCCTGCTGGACACTATCCAGTCACCCATGCACGGAGATCCTGGGAGGTGGAGAGGGGACATGAGGGGATGTGAGGTGATGTGGGGACACAAAGGGTGCTGCCTTGTCAGGCAGGCGGCAACATACCAGGGACGTCTGGTGCCTCCTTGGTGGCCCTTGGACACCCTTCAGGCCCTGAAGCTCAGGAGGACTGGCAGATGCTGGTTCTCGATGCCACTTTTATTAAACATAACTGCTCAGGGAGCACCTTCTAAGTCTCTGGACTCCACAGCGTCACAGCTTTGTCCTTTCAATGTATTCACAGTTGCTGCACCCAGATGGCTTGACCTTGGTGCAGGTACAATGTCTGTGTCCTGAGTACACACCGTCTGTGTCCTGAGTACACCACCTTCTCTGGCATTGGGGACAGATGGCAGTGGTGGCAGGTGACACTACTGCACATGGTGACAGAGCAGGAGGCCAGACTCACCCTCACCTTATGATGCCCTAACACAGTGGCTGAGGGCGCTGACAGTGGTGTGTGTGTGTGTGTCTTGGACTCAGACAAGGGGCCCAACAGCCGTCCTATGCTCGGTGCCTCCGGCACATAGCGCCTCCCTGGAAAGATGGGCATTGTTGCCACTAGGACCAGCTGATGCGGAACTGCTCTCCCACGGACAGTGCGACGGGGATGGCCAAGGTCTGGATGAAAAAGAAGGACACCTGAGCCTTGGACAGCTGCTCCTCAGTGAGACATACAGTCCACCAGCTATCTGTGCACGGCTGCTAGCCGCTGGCCGCTGGCCACTGCTCCCTCTCACACGTTAGCACTCTATGGCTCAGGAGCCCAGGTGCCATATAAGCAGCTCACAGCCCCATGCTCACGCCGCTGCCACCCAGACGTGGACATGGGGAGACTGAGGTCCTATACCTCCCCCCAGGACGCTGAGGTCCTGTACCCATGAAGTGAGCTTGGTGGCAATGGGTCACCAGTATCCCAAGCACCTCCCTGCACCCACCCTGGGGATAAGAGCCCAGGCTCTGTTTTGCCCTCTTGCCTTGGTGTCAGGGCTATAGGTGAAGTTGGAGACAGGGATGTCATTGGAGAGGACCTGCCGGGGGGCTGTGGCCACTCCCAGGACAGTCACTTTCTTCAGCTGCAGGTCGGCCCCCTCCCCGGTCAGGCGCTCCACCTGGTTCACAATGGTGTTCTGGCCGGCACAGAGACAGAGAGAATACACAAGTGACAGCAGACAGGCAGGGGCAGGGAACACGCCCCAGAGCAAGGACTCGCCACAGCATTGTGGGGGGCCCCCTCTGTGTGGATGCAAAGAGACAGGGCACTTGACACTGTGCCAACCCCAGGATACCTGGCACAATGCCCTGCCTGGCGACAGCAGCTGTCTGTGATCCAGGCCTGGCATCCCTCACCAGAGCAGGGCGGGCCTCCCCTCAACAGCTCCCTCCCTACCCCCAGTAGGCCTAGGACTCACATTTCTGGCCAGGAAGATGACCTGTGTGTAGGCCCCGCGTTCTAGCACCCCGAGGCTGTCCCCATCGTCCCAGAACAGCTCCCCACATGCCTCGCTGCTCGTGCTCAGGGCCACAGCCAGGGCCATGGGCTGCTTGCGGGACTCTGTGGTTGTGAGGCCAGGGGCCTAGGTAGAAGGTAGACACATGTCACGGCCCTGACACTGGTGGTGGCCTCCAGGATGGGCTACAAGGAGACAGATGTGTAGGATGGCCTGAAGTGACACCCTGGCCAAGGCCAGAGGATCTGAGTCTGTCCCCACTTCCAGCATCACCCATCCCTCCAGGAGCTAGGCCCCTGACACACAGACCTCCTAAGGGACTGTGGGGTGTGCCTTTTCCTCCCCTCACCGGCTCCTTGTCTCCTTCTGGAGAGGCACCCTCCCCCCTAGGACCTCCTCTTGAGTTCCCCGAGCCCCACCGTGCTGTCCACACCTCCATCTCACTGTCCAGCCCAGGTACCTGCATAGGCACAATGTACCCAGCCCGCAAGTGGACATTGATGGTATCCAGGGGGGCTGGAAGCATCACCCATTGCCCCTCACTGTGGATGGCAGGGCTGGGGGATGCTGGGGGCGGAAGCAGGAGGCTGCCCAGGGCCTCTACTGGTACCTGGAGGGAGGTGTTATGTCAGAAGGGGCCCAGGGAGCACCGAAGCCCCCATCCTGTCCCCGGGAGCCGTGTCTTCCCATGTCCCCAGAAGAAGTGTGGAGGCTTGGGAGAGACAGGCTGGGTGCGACCACAGGAAATTTGGTGGGATGGAGCCTGAGAAGTCTGGACCTAGGGTCCAGGGAAGTCAGAGGACATTCAGCTTAGCTCAACCTCAGCAATAGCTGTAGGACCCTGGGGAGTTGCCCATACTGCTTGTTTCCTCTTGGAAAAAGTGGTTACTGTAAGGAACTAAGGGACTGATGGGGACGGGGAGTAGCCAGGATTCATACACAGGTGCACCTCTCTCCAGGGAGTCCCCAAGCCAGGTGAGGAGGGCAGCACTGCTTTGGATCACCCCCTTTCAGGTTTTAGGGTCACCTGGACTCACCACCTGCAGGTCATACCACGTGCCCGAGGGGAAGTAGCCAGTGACTTCACTCTTCCCAGGCTCAAGCACGGGCGTGATGAGCAGAGCCTCCCCCCACAAGAGCTGACGGTCCACCGTCCAGGTGCTCGGGTCCTCGGGGAACCTTCAAAGAGGGGGAGCGGGGCATGTAGGCTGGGGCTGAGACAGAGATGGCCCCTCTGTGGCCAGGTGCTGGCCTGCAGGGCAGGTCAAAAAGTGAAGCTAGAATTCCCATCTCTGCAGACCCCAGGAACAGGAGGACTCAGGTTACATGTGGCAGGGCGGGCTTCTGCTGACCAGGTCCACACAAGAGCCTAAAATAACCTTCTCCGTCAGCCTACACTCAGGGCAGCCTATGTCCAGGACGGGAATGAGGCTCGTCTGTGCCAAAGCCATCTCAGAAGCGCCTCTCTCCTTATCTGCACTGTGCTCAATTCTTTTTGATTACCTTAGTAGAGAAGCATTTGTCCTACTATCTGGAAAAGCACAAAAACCTATCAACAACCAAAACTCCCCACTATCCCACAACCAAAGGCTACTCTAATTCGCACTTGGCACATTTCCCATCCATCTTTCAATTACTTCGTCTAACTGAGATCATGCTGATGCAACTCTATACGCGTCCTGTCTGCTGCTCCTGGAAATCCAGCTGGCTCCCAGTGCTGGGCATGCACACTGCGCTGGGGATACTGGTGTCCACATGATGTCTTGAGGCCAGATTTCTATTTGCAAAATTAAGGCATCAATGTAGGAGGATCAGAAACATCCCTGACAGGCACAGATGTGACACTTTTTATCCCTGTGCATTTGAAAACCATCCATACCACTGCACTCTCACTTTTGTGGAGGCATTACAATTTCTCAAGCTAAGTAAACAGTGTCTTTCTGTTTGAAAACACATTTCTCAGAATGTCAGTGACAGTGGTGGAATCAGGGGTGCTCACAGTCCCCTCCGTAAAAGCAACAAGAACATGGGCAAAATGGGCAGCATCAGAATCTGTGGCACTCTGGGGACAATGAAAGGCTTGCAGCAGCCCAGCAAGGGTTTCTGCATGAATCTTGCTAAGAGCAGCCTGGCTAGGTGTGGAAGGTGCCTGGCACAGGCACGTAAGGAGATCCCTACCCAGGGGTTAGCCATCCATCACACCAACCCTGTAAAGCTCCTGTGGCCACAAAGAACACAGGCTCAAGGAGATCAACTCAGGAAAGTCACTAAATAGTCCCAAGCAAGAGCAACATGGAATCCAGGGCTGGGGCAGGTGGAGAATCCAATGATTAGAGCTGACACCATTAAAGTATCCACTTTGGTTTTTTTTTGTCTTTTTGAGACAGGGTCTCCCTATGCAGTTCAGGCTGGCCTTGAGCTCACTTTGTAGCCAGGCTGACCTCGAAGTTGCAGTGATCCTCCTGCCTCAGCCCACCGAGGGCTGGGATTACAGGTATGTGCTACCACGCCCGGCTTTGAAGTGTGCACTTTGAAACCAAAAATTATGAGACATGCAAAGCAACATGGAAGTGCGGCCCATCCACAGGGGAACATAAGCAGGTAACAAAAACCAGAAGCCATTCCTGAGGGGCCCAGGTGTTGCTCTTGCCAGACTAAGTGAACCTTTTCTTTCTCTAGTAGTGGGGATTGAACCCAGGGGTACTCTGAGCTATCTCCTCTGTCCTTTTTATATTTTATTTAATTAAATGACTGATTAGCATATTTTTTATAGTTCTGGGGAGTGAACCCAGAGCCTTTGTATTGATCTACATTCCTAACCCTTTTATTTTTTATTTTGAGATAGGGTCTTTCTGAGCCACTAAATTGCCCAGGCTGTGTTCAGACTTGCAATCCTCCAACCTTAGCCTCCCGGAGTTGCGACTATCAGCATGTACCTGGCTTATATTCTGAGTCAAGATACAGCTAGGCTGCCTAGGCTGGTCTCAAACTTGGATCCTCCTGCCTCAGCTTCCTGAGTATCCAGGATTACAGGCATGTACTACCTACGGTAAGTCAGCTATTTTAAGTATATCTTTAAGTCAGCTATTTTAAGTATATCTAAGGTTCAGGGAAGTGTAAGGACATGACTCAGCAAATAAGAACTATCCACAAGGACACAAACTTTAAAAAGAATAGAGATTTTGAGAAGGGTATAGCTGAAAAAATTCCCTAAAGGGGCTCAAATACAACTTAGAGCAAACAGAAGAATCAGTGAGCTAGAAGATAGCTCTATCGAGACTACCCAGGCTGAGGAATAGAAAAAAAAAAATAAGGAAGAAAAAACCCCAGAGCTTTAGACATCAAGGGTGCCGATACACGTGTAATGAGAACCCCAGATGCAGGAGAGACAAAGGGAGAGAGATTTTAAGAAACACATGACCAAAAAAGTGGTTTCATTTGTTTGTGTGGTGCTGGGAATGGAACCTAGGGCTTCATGCACACAGGCCAAGTACTCTGCCAAGGAGCCACAGCCCAGCCCTGACAAGAAAATATTCACGTACACCTCAAGAAGCTCAGAAAACCCCAAGCAGGAGAGCTAGAAAGACATCTACACTAGGTACATTGTAATCTGATCTTCAAAGGCCAAAGACTGGAAACTCTGGAAAGAAGCAGGTGAGAGGCTACTCATCAGAAACTTCCAGGCCCAAGCCAGCGCAGAGATGCGCTCTAAGCACTGAAAGCAAGCGACTCCCAGCCGAGAGCTCGTGCTGAGCAGAACCATCCTCCGAAACTGGAGAGGTGATGAAACTCTCAGAGCAGCAGAAATGGGCAGCGTTCATCACCAGCAGGTCCCCCTGCAATAACCTGGGGGCCCTTCCGGTGTCGGGTGGTAATCCAGACCCACAGGGAGAAACGAGCAGCAGCTGTGCAGCCAACTCCAGACACAAGTACACGAGACAGCACCACAGTGCTCTCTGTATCCCTTTCTGCTGCTCCTGTTTGGCTTAAAATGCAGCTGCCCCAGGCCATCACTGTACCTGTGTGGCACATGGTATAAAAAGATGGGATTTGTGTGATGCTGATGGCACAAGGGAGCGGGAGGGAACTAACTATGTAGAAGAAAGCTTTCTGTTTTGTTTTGTTTGTGGTACTGGTAATCAAAGGCAGGGGTGCTCTACCACTGAGCACATCTCTATCCTTTTTTTCATTTTTTACTTTTCAGACATGACCTTGCTAAACTGACCAGAAGCGACTTCCACTTGTGATTACCCTCCTTCAGCTCTCCTCAGAGCTGGGATTACAAGCATTCTCCACCAACCCTGGCTATAAAATAGCTTTTTTATACTATTGCAATTAAGTTGCTATTAGTTACAGCTAGACTGCCACAAATTAAGGTGTGAAGCACTTAAAACTTACGAAATGAAACGCTTTTCTTGAAGGAAGTGTGTACTGCCATTCATGTCCCCTGCCTGCCTGTTTCTTTGAATGTGTGTGTGTGTGCTGTGTGCTGTGTGTTGCTGGGGATTGAACCTAGAGCCTCAAACATGCCAATCAAGTTCTCCACCGAGCCCCAGCGCTAGCCCCTCTAACTGGCCCTTAATGGTGGCCTTCCCTATCTGATATGCATCTGTTCTCTATTAGGAAGAGTGACTACTTCCCATTTTACTGATGGCCTCTAACCTGTTTGCCATTACATTCTATGTTTCGAACAGTCTGAATTTTTTCCTAGCCAGAGATTTACCCATCTCTGCTCATTTTCCCATTTCTGCTCAGTGGACTAGTCCTTCTTCTTTTTGGATTAACCCTTCTTCCTGCTGCTCCAGTGCTCAGAAAGCTGTCCGCTCCAGAGCATGGGTAAATGGTCACTTATAACCTGTGGTGTTTTCTACAGTTTGATTTTGACATCGAACCATTTAATTCTTCTGGAACTTGGTTCGAGGAGAAGGCACCATGACATTTGCAGAGAGCTAACAAACCTTCCTAAGGCTCTGTCCTTCACCCGACTGACCCAGGCCTGTGTCGTGTCACCTGCTGAGCTGCTCTTGCCACCCTCCCTAGCTCCACGGGATCCATCCTGACTGTCCTATCCCTTCCTTGCCACGGAGGGGGCCGGGTTGGTACTCCGGGTCTCAATCCCGCTGTCCACACCCTGAATGCCCCAGCCCTGAGCTGCGATCTAGTGAGGCTGGGGAACACTTTGGTCTCACTCAGCTGCAATCTGCTTGGGTCTCCGGAACACAGCCCGTAGCAGGGCGAGGTGCCCTGGTCAGCTCCCCACTCCTGGGTGCCTGTTAGGTATCACTTCCCCACCCAGGTCACTCACTCCAGGAAGAGCGGTCGGGCGACGGTCTGGCCCCTGACGTGGGCATGGTGGAACAGCGTGTAGAGGTAGGGCAGCAGCGCATAGCGCAGGGCAAAAGCCTTCCTCATGGCCTGCTGCGCGGGCTCGCTGAATCTGTACGGCTCTTGGGGCTGTGTGGCCAGAGGGACAAAGGGGGCATCTGAGGTTCTGGTCTTGTATGGTGGGCGCCTTGGTTGTGTGTGGGAGGACAGTGGGATGGGGCTTTCAGTGGCCAGGGTGAACTAGAGACAGAGCCACCAGAAGAGAGGTGTTGAAGGTGCGCCATCCACACAGGTGAGCTGTGTATTTGCACAGCGACAGGATTTGCCAGGGCAGGTCTCACGTGGGGGGCTCCCTTCTGCCCCAGGTTCCCCCGTCCCCTACCGACCGGCCTACCTGGCTGTGCAGGTCATTGTGGTTGCGCATGAAGGGGTAGAAGGCTCCCAGCTGGGTCCAACGCACACACAGCTCCTCTGAGGTGTTGCCCAGGAAGCCACAGATGTCTGCTCCGACCAGGGGCACCCCCAGCAGGTTAAACTGCAGGATTTCTGTGGGGACAGAGGTGACTGGCCTCAGGCTGCTGCAGCGGAGCCAGTTCAGGCCAAGGAGCCAGACAGACAGGGTGCAGAGCTGTGGCTCACTCTGAGGGGTGAGGACAGTGCTGGCCCCTGTCTTCTCCTCAGCCAGCAGCAATGTCCTGCCATGGGGGCTGCTTCCTGACAGCGGGGCAGGCAAAGCAAACCCGACCCCCATCTGTGAACTGCGTCCCCAAAAAGATCAAGTCCCAACCCCCAGTACACAGGAATGTGACCTTCCTCAGAAATAAGGTCTTTGCAGATGTAACTGAGTAACGAGGTCCTTCAGGTTGGCCCTGACCCAACGACTGACATCCTTAGAACAGGAAATCGCCATGTGAAGATAGACACACAGGGACACGGCAGGTAACGACAGAGGCTGAGCTTGGAGCCACGTGTCAAAGCCGCCACCAGAAGCAAGGCAGGACTCCAGGGGTAGCACAGGGAGCGAGCGTGACCTGCCCACACCTTATTTTGGACTTGTGGTCTCCACACTGCAGAGACAAGTTTTGTTGTTTTAGGCCCCAGCTTGTCCTTCATTATTGTGGCCACAGGAATCTAGAAGGGACAGGGAGTCGTCCTGGCTACAGAGGCGTGGACAGGTTCAAGGTCCTCTTGCCCAGAATATGCTCCCCCGTACTGCCACTGGGCTCAGTTTCCTGGGGTCCCCTTAGGAACAAGGACCTTGGACTGGGAGCCAGTGGCGGCAGTGCCCAGCCTGGGGCTCTGCGGAGCTTCTCTTCCTGGCTGCAACTGATCGCGAGAACTTTGCGCCCCTTCCTCAGTAGCACTCAGTGCAAGTGGGAGCCGAAATCGAAGACATGGAAAGGTGTCCTTGCCCGTCACATCTGCCCCAGTGTGAGAAGTTAACTAGCTGAGGCAGAGCAGCCAGCACCTTTTAGAAGGGGGCTCAGTTCTCCTGAGAGCTCAGCAAGGCGGAGTCCCATGGTCACTGGGTCTGCAAAGACCACCCACACAGGAGCAAGGTCTAGGACATTTCAGAGGCCACCAGGCTCTGGACATGGCTCTCCTAAGCTTCCCACGGTGGCCTGGGCACCCTGCATTCCCTAACTTGCTAAGAGTCTGGGCCGTTTCCAGGCTTACTAGGAGTCAACCACATTAAAGCTCTGGGAACAGAAATCAAATTTCTCTTTGTGGGATGGTACTGGGCCTGAGTTGTGCCTGAGCTGGGCAGGGCAAGGGCATCCTGTGGGCTGAGCTCAGACCCACTTTCAGCTGCAGCTCAGGACATGGTCATCAGAAGGGCAACTGGGAAAGAGAAGGGACCGGTGGCTTTTCAGGCAGTGGCCAGGGTGAACTAGAGACACAGCCACCAGAAAAGAGGTGCTGAAGGCACACCATCCACACAGGTGAGCTGTGAATTTGCACAGGTGTGTAGGGCTAGCAGGTCTCATGGCCCATAGGACTTGGCAGTGGGCCCCCAAGCCGCCACTGCAGCATTTGAGCCGTGCTGAGCCCAGAAGCCAGCATGGGAAGAGTCTCCTGCCAGCGGCTCTTACCTGCCACAGAGTAGGAAAGCTGCTCCCAGCTGCTCCACACGTCCCCTGTCCAGTGGCCGGCATACCGGCCGTGGCCAGCAAAGGTTGAGCGGGAGATCACAAAGGGGCGTGTTCCCCGAGCCTTCACCAGGGCCCTGGTAGGAGAGGGGTCACAGAGCCGAGTACAGTGGGGCTCACCTGGGAACCTCTCACTACCTGCTAGAGCAGAGCATCTGGCTGTAATCGCATAGCAGAGCCGAGAGAAGGAACTGACAGATGGAGGCTGGTGGGGGAGTCAGTCCTGCCCCAGCCATCCCAACTTCTACAGGCAAGCCAGCCCATCCCAGCCTCAGAGCAGTCACAGGGTTCTTGTTGGGCGCAGACCTCCCTATCTAGCCAGGGTGGACCAGGATGAAGAGGTGGAGAGCTTCAGCTCCAGGCTGGGCTGTGGGGCAGGAGCACGCAGGCCCCCAGTGGCCCTGAGTGGTCAGTGTCTCCCTTTCTCACCCGCACCCTGGGAGCCCAGCCCCTCCATCAGCCCTGAGCCTGGGCTGGGCTCCCACCAGGCCTTACCTGTTGGAGGCAATGGCTTCAGTCAGGCCGTACAGGTTGTGGAGGTTGTAGTGTGTGGACAGGAACTGGTGGCTGGAGGCACAGATGGTGGCTGCCTGCAGGGTCCCGCCTACCACCCCTGGGAGAGAGGCGGGCTGGTTTCCACGGACTTCCTCCGGGGGAAGGGTGCATGGCACCCTCCTGTCCCCCTTGTTCTGGGAGCCGCTGTGCATGTCACTACATATTCAGGCATGGCTCCCGGAGGTGCACCCTAAAGCCTCCCTGTCTCTCTTGTTGGGTGTGGAGCTTGTCCCTGCTCACAATGGTGGCCCTAGTGGCCCGGTACTCCCTCTGCTGTCTCCAGTGTTTGCAAAGACAGGATGAGGTGGGTACTGAACACTGGGCTTTGCAGACCTCCAACCTGCATCTCTCACGCCCAGTGTTCCCACACTAAGCCTGAAACCCCTCCTCTGAAGCACTGGCTCTATGTGACCATGCTTGTGTCCTAGATCACATCACCCCACCTGGGCCACATTTCTGCCTGGGTTCCCATCCCTCCTGTTCAGGTGACTGCTTCCTATTGCTTTTTACAAATGAGAGCTTCAAGTCTCAATCAAGAGAAGGCGAACCCCAGAAGTGGGCCATTAACCCCAGCTGGCCCCCTGGGGCTGGTAGGTTGGGGCTTACCAGGCAGATAAGGTGGGTTTTCCAGCTCGTTGTCTGGGCAACCATGCTCAGAGCCCCTCACGAAGTTTGATGGTTCATTCATGTCCTGCATGAGAGGCCCAGGGTGCAGAGGGTAGGGCCGGTGCCCACAGGCTGGGGGAATGCTGACGCAAGGGCCATACTTACAATCCACATGCCATCGAAGGGCACCTGGGCATGGAACTCAGACACCATGTCCTGCCACCAGTCAAGGGCCTCAGGGTTGGTGAAGTCAGGGAAGGCAGTGGGTCCAGGCCATACCTGGACAATGAGAGGCCAGAGGGGGAGACGTGGCCCCATCCAGAGTCAGCAGTGGGGCCCTGTGACGTCTCAGCCTCTGGCAGGGCAGAAGCCTCATAATTAGTCAATGGCCAAACTGGCAAACCAGAGCCTCAGGCCCTGGGGTCAATGAGCAGGTCTCTCCCCCTCACCCAGGAGATCCCCAGGCCACCCTGACACATCCAGCCAGGGCGTAGATAGACCAAGGAATTGGAGTGTGGGGAGAAGCACGGTGGAGACAGTCTCATGTGCCTGCTATCAAAGACCCACACAGGACGTGAGTGAGTTTCCCACATCTGTGGGGGTGGGGTATGTTGCCTGGCTCCTCCCTCAGCTGGAGTTCCCCTTTCTCTTAGCTTGGGTACACTCGACTATGCTGAGCTTCCGATGGGAGGGCTGGGGGACTCTTAGGAGGCCCCTAAGACCTCCGTATGCAGAGGTCATGCCTGCGCAGGGCCCAGATGCCCATGAAGCTTGAGGCTCCCTGATAGAAGAATTCCAGGGTGCACCTCATCAGCAACCTGTGCTGCCAGCAGCTGGGCCTTATCCCACCCACTCTATCCCCCTGGACATCACATCTCTGAAGTCCCACTGTCTCCTGAACAGCCACTCT
Organism: Chinchilla lanigera; assembly: GCF_000276665.1. NCBI lineage: Eukaryota > Metazoa > Chordata > Mammalia > Rodentia > Chinchillidae > Chinchilla > Chinchilla lanigera. The sequence goes on from NW_004955506.1 coordinate 2,775,818, forward strand.
GTTCCCATGGGTCAGACCCTCCAGGTCCTCACCCTACCTTTCCGATCAGGGGCTGCCCAGTCTCATTGGTGATGAAAACTCCCCGCCGCAGACCCTCATCATAGGGTCTGTAAGTGCCAGCAGGGCCTGAGCTGCTGATGGCAGGATCCTGGGGGTGACAGAAACCAGTCAGGAGGAAGAGAGATGTGGCCCAAATCCCTGGCACCAGTCTCTGGGAAAACGAGAACTGAGTGAAGAGCAGGATGGGGCCGTACACATCTACAGCATGCCCATGTGTGTATGCGCAGCATCTGCCTGCAGGTAGTGGCTGGGGTGAGTGTGCCTGGATACAAGCTTTACCTTTCCTCTAAGCTTTCTGGGGTTTCTACAGGAACTTCTTTAATAATGGTTCTTTTTTGTTGTTGTTGTTGTTTTTTAATTCAAAAGTGAGAAGGTCTTCCTTTAACCTCTCTGTTGAGTGGCCACTCATGACTACTGCCCTCAGATGGGGACTGATGACAGATATGGGTAAGGTCCACTCAGTCTAAACCTCTCAGCAAATAAATATGCTCTTCTGAAGGGGGTCTCCATGATGGTGGCTGTTTGGTCTTTTTGGTCCCCAATTCTTGCCTCCTCCAGGTAGAGCCAGGCATAAGATCTAGGCTAGACCAGCCCTGAATCATGTCCCTCCTGCTGTGGGGACAGGCCCGGGGAAGGTTGGCTTTTGTGCTGTGACATTCAGTCCTGCCCTTGGCCACCTTCTTCCCACACAGACAGTTGTCCTAAGGGATGAGCAAGACAGGACACATACCTGTTGTCCCCGTCCACCTCCCTCAGCCTTTCCCACTAGGTGTGACACCAGCTTATTGTACTCCCCCCTTTGGCTTTAAGGCAGTTCAAGTAACCCCAAAACCAGGAAATCCAGAGTATGAACCAGGTATCTCCAGGGACCTTTAAGATGGATGTCCCTGGACAGCAGAGACTAAGTCCACAACCTCCTTGATATTCCCTCAATATCAGCCATGAGCAAGGGCCACAGCACAGGCATCTGCCATCCCCAGATCCATACAGTGCCCTGAAGGGAAAAGGGGGGAAGGGAAGAGGAGGGGAGGGAAAAGGAAGGGAGGAGAAGAAGAAGGGAAGGGGAGGGGAAGGGAGGAAGGGAGGAAGGGCGGAAGGGCAGGGCAGGGCAGGGCAGGGCAGGGCACTCACCACGATCATCATGTACCGCCGGCCACCCTGGTGGAGCTCATGCACAGTAGCTGGGAAGTCTGCAAAGCCATCCTTGTTGAAAGTGAAGTCCCTCCGTGCATCCATGTAGTCCAGGTCATTCCACTGCACATCCTGTGATACAGCACAAGGCCCACTGCTGGCATCTGGGAGCTCTGCTGCCCTGCTCTGGGCTGCCCTGTTCCCCCTCACTTACCAGGGGGAAGTGGGCCCTGGTCATGTTCTCCACCACCTGGCGGAGGATGGCAGTGGAGGAGTAGCCCCAGCGGCAGAGGTGGAAGCCCAGGCCCCAATATGGCGGCATGAAGGGGTGCCCTGCAGGCCAACAGCACTGTGAGCGGAGGGAGGAGGGGCAGGGGCAGGGGCAGGGCAGACAAGGGAAGCAGGGCCTACCCACAACATCCAGGTACTGCTGCACCACACTCTTGGGCTCTGGTCCCAGGAAGACATACACATCCAGGATCCCACCTGTTGACCTCCAGCTGAGGGCTGGGCTGGGCTGCAGGACCACATCTGGGGGAAACAGCCTAAGTTCAGTGATAAATACCCCAGCTGTGAGCCTTGGCTCCCCTCAGATGGCCAGACTCCAACTGGAGTGTGGCTTTCCACAGGGAGCCTGGGAGCAGCCTGGCAGGGTGGGGGCTAAGGGACAGCTGTGCTGAACCCATGTCAGCAAGGCTAGAAAGGCAATGAGCACTGGATGTGGGGACGTGCCCAGGAGCCCCCCATGGGCACTGAAAGCCTCAGATACTCGACTCCTTTGCCAGATGAGAGGCCTCGGCAGGACCTCTAGCTCCGGGGCAGGCCAAGGGCAGAGGGGGTGCTGAAGGCCCCGCCTGGAGACTCACCCATGGCATTGCTGTTTAGCAGGAAGACGCCGTGGGCTGAGCCACCATCCTCCAGAGCCAGATAGAAAGGGTGTGATCCATAGAGGTTGGCACTGGGCTGGGATGGGTAGAGGCAGCACTTTAGCCCTAGGACCCCAGATCCCATGTTCCCACCCAGTCACCCCTCCTTACCGAGGGGGCCAAGTCCCGGTTCCAGAGGGTGACCCTGGTCCATTCAGTTCTGAGCATCAGGGGGCTGAGGTGCTCGGCAAGGCCGGTGATGTACTGAGAGGGCAGGGAGGTGGACAGTTGCAGAAACTGGTCGGCGAAGAACAGGGGAGCCACGGTGGTGTTCAGCCTGCGGGGAGACCAGGCTCCCTCATACTTGCACCCAAGACAGACCCTCCAACACGCAGGCCGAGGCAGCCTGAGGCAGCCTGACCAACTCTAGATGGGCCAACCCCAGGACAGGCAGCTACTTGAGGCCCAATAGCCATCAGCAACTGAAAACCAGAGGAAGGGCCACGAAGGGCATGTTTGGAGAGGCCGTGCCCATGCAATCCAAGATGGCAACAGACAGCAGCAATAAACACCCACAAGATCATATTAGGGGACATGGGCCCGAGAGGGACACAAGGCACAAAGAGTGGCCAATAGCAGGACTATGGAGACCTGGCGCTATCACATGCCAGTGAGTCCCCTCGCCTCTGTGCCTGTTTCTCAACAGCACCACTGACTCCTGAGTTGTTAGGGGGCTTAAAAGTGTTAATAATTAGTTCTGATATGTGGTAAGTGACAAGTATTTGGTAAATCGATAAAAATAAAGCTGAGCAAAGGCATGCCACCTGGAGCGCTGACCGGGTCTCTCCTCGGCACTTCTGGCACTTGGGTGGGTCACCCTTTGTGCTGGGCTGCCAGGGACACTGCAGGGTGCTGGGGAGCACCCCCAACTAAGTACCACAAACTGGGGAGCACCCCCAACTGAGTACCAGAAGCATCTGTGCTGTGGCAAAGAGACTGTCTGCAGATGGCCCAGGGAAATTGGCCCTCACTGCGGAGACCTGGGCTAGGCGCTAGGGAGGACCCTCTGGGGAGGGGACCTCTGAGCCCCATACGGGCACCATGCCAAGATCTGGAGACTGCTTTGGGTGGGCCTCTGTGGGCATGGGCTCAGGGTATCCCAGGAATAGCCAGGCAGCCCCGACAGGGAAGCGGCCATGCAGGGTCAGGGTCCACAGTAGACCACAGCTGGAGGACAGTGCTGTCCATCTCACGGAGAGGTTTGTCTCTCCAAGAGACTTTGGCCTGGGGGCTGCCCTGACACTGCCCACCCAGGGTGCAGCAGGAGGCCCAGGAGCAGCACTCACAGCACCCGGCCATCCAGTTTCCTGCGCACAACCACGCCGAAGGGGTCCTCAGAGAACTCCACGCTATACAGTGGGGATGGCGCATGGCTATGCACTTTCGGGGTCTCCAAGGGTACCTCATAGCGCTTGTTAGCCGGATCTTTGATCTAGAAGACAGTGGAGTTCAAGGCCGGTGGAGGGCTGCTGTTCCTCCCCAGCTACAGTCCCTTCATTCTCTGTAGGACCTGTGGCTCCAGGAAGAGTTCAGGTCCCAGCAAGGCCATGCACTGTGCTTGGTTCAACCTCTCTAACCCTCTGTTTCCTCATCTATGCAGCCAGAACGAAATCACAGGTTACCAGGTCAAATACAGAACATCCAGGAAACTTGAACTTTAGGTAAACTGCTAATGTTTTTTAAATCTAAGTATGGCCCAAATGTTGAATGAGACATCCTCACACTAAAACATAAAGTCATCTTCTGCAGGAAAGGGGTGCGACAGACACAGTGTGTATGGGGTAGGGGAGCAGCAGGAACAGAGCAGATGAAGTCCCTGCACTTGGCAGGCGGTCAGTGGCTGGTGTTCCACTGCTAGGACCTGTGCCAACTCCTACCTATGAGAGGCTGAGATGTCATCCTCTGGAGGATGTGTAAGCCCTGCGTTCTAGAGCACCTGTATTCTGTGAGCTGCACCCTGCGTTCTAGAGCACCTGTCACTGTTCCCAAGGGGCCACTCTACGCACACCCCAGCTCCCAGCACACATTAGGGCCATAGGCACACCCACAGGGGAGTCCACACATCCTCTCTACCCTGCTGGCACAGCCTGTCTCTGTGTGCCTGGACGTCTTCTGGGCCCCCCCCCCCGACCCCCGTCCTTCCCCAGCCACCGTGAAGTGGAGGCGGTTCTCTGTCTCCATGAACACGTCCAGCCGTAAAGTCAGGATGTCCTTAGGGAAGAAGGTGGGGGTAGCACGGGTCAGGGTGGCCGTGTAGCCCGTTTCCGAGGAGCTGAGGTTCTGCAGGCGGTAGCTCGGGTAGCTGGGTGGGAAGAAACACCAGGGCTGCCCCATCAGGGGACCCCCTGGGCCCTTCCTTGCAGGGACATAGCAGCAGCCACGGGCCTCACACTGCTCCTGGGTGACAGCCTTGTCCGGGGCACAGTCAAAGCGGCTGTTGGGAGGGATGTCACACTGTGCTGGTGCTGTTCCAGGCTGGCCAGGATGTTCCCAGGTGTGCTGGGGCTCGGGCCTGCCAGCTCCTGGCTGGTGAGCTTGGGCAGTCTCTTCCAGTCCTCGGGGAAAGTCTCGTAGCTCTTGGGGAACCACTGGGAAGTCACAAAGCAGGATATGCCCCAGGAGGACAACTGTGGCCAAGGAGATGAGGGCACAGACTCCCACCAGCAGCCTGGAACAGGGTGGCCACAGCACAGCCATGGTGGACGTCTGCCTGTCTGGGGCAGTGCAGGCAGTTCCTGGAGGCCTGCGGAGAAAGGGGACCAGCTGAGCAGGGTTGGCTGGAGGCCTCAGGTGGATTCCACAGAAGTGCCTGGACCAATGGCCAGCAGCACCCATGGGACAAAGAGGCCAAGGGACCTCCCCCCAAGGCAATGGCAAGGAAAGCTAAAGGGCAAGGCTGAAGGAGCAGACAAACGGTGCTGCAGAGAAGGGGTGCTACCGACATGGAGCGCTACAGAGAATGTACACTGCAGACAAGGCGCTGCACTCATGAGGTGTTAGAGAGGACACACACTGCAGAGATGGGGCGCTGCAGAGATGAGGCCGACAGAGGAGGGAGAAAAGGCAAAGGGAAAAGACACGTCCCAAAGAGGGGACTGTGGAACAGCACCCACTAAGTCTTCTACAAAGTCACAAATGACATGCACTTAAAAAGTATGGAAGAGAGGGAGTTGTAGCTCAGTGGCAGAGTGAATGCTCAGCATGCACAAGGTCCTGGGTTTGATCTCCAGCACCACTGAAAATAATCAAAATCAAGTACAGGAAGACCAGGGCATGGTGGCACATGCCTATAATCCCAGCACTTGGGAGGTTGAAGCAGGGAATCACCAGAAGTTCAAGGCCAGCCTCCGCTACTTAATGAGACGCTGTCTCAAAAAAGAAAAAAAAATGTAAAAGAAGAGCCCAGTATGACAGGTGACAAGTGAAGTGAGCAAGCTCCAACAATATGTGATATGAGCCCCACTTCTCCAGGAAGGTGTGGCCGGCCATTAAATCTCAGCCAAAAGATGTCAGTGAAACGGTGTCCTTGGAGGGCCACCGCCTCTTTGGTTCCTTTCCTGGTGTGGGGCACAGGGATACCCAGTGAGAAATCTTGGGCACTGTTGAGGGTCACACACTAGGAATGGCCACACAGGCCTGACCCCTCATGGCTTTGCAGCAGAGAGCCCCATGGCCCTCCCTGTGGCCCACAGGGATAGGCATGCTCAGGGACACACGGCATCTGGAGCTACATGGGAATAGGGACAATGAAGACATAAAGCTTAGCGTCTGGGGATGAGATGAACAAGAGACTGTTCCTGCTCTTTGGCTTATAACTATTGTCCAAGCACTGTACGAGGAATGTGGCCTCAGCCCAGCCCCTCCAAAGAGCAGCAGGCACCAACATGGGATAAATATTCGAGGATTTTCTATAGGAATCTTTTAGCTCATTGAAAGAAAGGGGGGTGGGACAGGAAGGCTGGGAGAGCCACCACACCCACGCCAGTGTGACCCCACGGGAAAGAGAAAGAAGAGCGCCGAGTCAAAGTGTTCTAGCAGTAAGGACATGGTGGGGGTGCAGTGGTCAAGGCACAGCTGGCCATGGAGTCGGGGTCTTCCAAGAACAGCCCAGGGTAAAAGCAGGGATGGATTTCAGAGTGCAGTGACTGGGTCCCTTGGCCAATGGAGCTCTGTGCGACCTTCTTACTGTCAGTAAACATGCACACACTGGGGAAAAGTCACACACCAGCAGGGCTGACACATTTTTTTTGGCGGGGGTGAGAGGTCTATTATGTAGGCACTGATTAATTGTTGGCCATTGGTGATGGACTCCCTATCCAGCCCTTTCTTGGACTAGGCAGGTGGGTGAGGTTGAAAATCTAAACAAGCCTTAGTCTTTCTGCCCCCTGGAGGCTCTCCAGGGGTCACTAACTACCTGAATAGCACTGGAAAGACATCACGCCGGAGTTTCTAAGGGTTTGGGAAGCTGTGCGCCAGGCAGCAAGCACAGAGACCAAATACTCTCACTTTGTTCTATGCTACAGAGCCCCAGCTTCTCTGGCCTTGTAGATACTCGTGGTACCTTGTGGTTATGATTTAGATTCGACGGAACTCGAGACTCCAGGTATAGTACAGGGGTCCACAGTCGGAGCCCCCCAACCCTGGCAGGGTCTGGACAGCTGCGTCCTTCGGGAGCGCAGAGGAGGCTCAGAGTACAGCCCCGCCGGAGCTGTGCGCTGCCCAGGGGGAAGGCAGTCCTAGAAATGGGGAGCCCTGTGGGAGGGTTCTCAGCTCTGCCCTCAGCTCCCCGTTCAGAGACAAATGAGGAAGGACTAAAACGGACAAATCCGCGTTCTGGGAAGAGGCTGGAGTCGCTGTCCTCCCCGGCGCTGGGCATGTTCAAGCGCCAGCTTTCTGACACCCGGGGCTGAAGTTTCTCAGCCTCCAGATGCCTCAGCTTCTCCCTTGAGACACGACAAAAACAGAACCTTCCTCGTTGAGTACCGTGGAGATGTGCAAGAATCCGGGTTTTGTGGCCCGTCCCGTTCCAGGGGTCACTGTCCCTGCTGCTCCGCTCAATCTCCCAATTAGGAAAACACTGAGAACTGCAAGCCACCAGCCCAGCCCGCCCAGAGGAGGACCGGGCCCTCCAGCCTGCTTCCAGGCGGCGCCCGCCACTCACCTGAGAGCGCGCGCCCGCCGACAGCGGCTCACCTGAGCGGCCCGCTCACCTGCGCGCCCGCCGCCCCGCAAACCCCCGCAAACCCCCGCAGAGTCCCGCGTAGTCACGCGGCCAGCCGGAGGGGCGGGCTCGCGGGGTCACGTGGCACAGCCCCCCGCGCAGGCGCCTGAGGGCAGGCCCGCCCTGTGTCGCGCTGCGCCCCCTAGTGGCGACGCGCGAGTAGCGGCCGGACATCGGCCTGGGCCGGGGTCGTGTGGCGCACGTCTTGCTGTGCCTGCTGATTTCTTCAGGGACGGAGACCGGAGACTACGCGCGTAGGCAAAGCCCGGCTCTCATTCTCGCGGGCAATGGAACTCGGCAAAGCTCGCCAAGCCGCGCCCTGCCCGCAGGAGCTGGTTCCGCAGACCCAGCCAGGGACGCGTGGGAAAGGCTGAGGCTGCAGTCGGTCCAGACCTGGAGGCACCTTACACTCACTGCATGATTTACACTCCCTTTTGGGGGACTAGGCAAGGCATCGTGACAGCCAGCGATTGTGAAAACTTACAGGACAAGAGAATGTTTTCATCAAGTGAGCAAATGCTCGTATGAAACGAGCACACGTTAAGCATGAGATAGAAAACCTGTCCGCAGATGGGGAGCTCCCTGCCTGCTTTGTACCCCTGGGATCCTCCTAGAAAACATCGGGGATGCCCCACTTCCAAACTGTATTTCTGCACTTTTAGAATAAATATGTCTTCCTGCCATAGTTAGAAAGAGGTATTTTATTCTGCTCCAGAGTGAAAGTGAAGTTCTTTTGCAGAACTTTTTCCCGTTCACCTTCGGAGAAGCCACAGGGTAACTGAGAAACAAGCCAGCGTGTGGGAGGAGGAGAGAGAGGTTGGCAGGTGGAGGACAGGGCCAGCTTGCTGAAGTCCCGTTACAGCCTACAGGAGCAGAGCACAGGCCAGTGCTCGGCTTCCTAGGAACCCCTGAGGTCTTGCACTCTGGGCCGTGGGATGGGAAGGCCAAGTTCCCTGCAGGCAGGGCATGGGTGCCTGGAAGGTGGCTGGGGCCCTCAGTTGTGCCCTAGCAGAGTGCTAGGAATGAAGTGGCCTCCAGTGTGCGCCTACCAGTCCCATCCTTAGCCTCCGTGCAGCCTGCTGTTCCCCTAAAGGCTGGTCCTGGGGAGCTACCACCCACCACTTTTTACTTGGACAAGCCCACCCAAGGGAGAGTGTGCGGGTATGCTGATAGAAAGGGGACAGTAAGGCTCACCCAGTGCTGCCAGAGACACTGGGTTCTACTTGGTTTAAACTGAGTGGCTGAGAAGTAATTCCTCTGGGGCTGGCCTGTCTGTTTCTCATAAATGGTGTCCTTCTAAGGGGACACAGATCATAAGTCCCTGATAATACTCCAAATTCTGGCAGTCTTCTTGGGGGTTTAGTTCTGGAAATGGGGCATCCCCACTTTTTCCTAGGAGGGCCCCAGGGACTCCAGCTTGCTGGTGATCTTCTGGCTGATGGGGCGCAGGGCCTCCAGGAACTGCGGGTGCTCCTCCTGCACGCGGGCCAAGATGGTGCTCAGCAAGGAGAGCCGGCCCTCCAAGCGTTTGTGCTCCAGCATCATGGACTTCTGGGAGCGGAACAGGAACGTGTACTTCCCATCCACCACGGCCTGCAGGTGCTTGAGGCGCGTCTGTAGGGTCACAATCTCTGAAAGGTTCTGGGTGGGAGAGGAACCCTGTATCAGGTCGTGAACATCAGAGGGACACCTGCCAACCCCTTTCCCCCTCCAGCTCACCTGGGAGGGAGACCAGGGAGGAAAACTATGCATTGGAGAGGGAGAAGAGGATTTCCAGATCCCAGGGACAGCCAGATTTCCATTGCCTGGGAGCCTCGTTCATCCATCTGAGAGAGACCTTTTTTTGTACTGGAGACTGAAATCTGTGGTCTCAGTCCCTTTTCTTCGGGACCCATTTTTAAAATTTATTTATTTATTTATTTATTTATTTATTGCGGTATTGGTGATTGAACCCATGACCTTTGTACTGAGTTACATACCCAGCCCCCTTTTATTTATTTATTTTTTAATTTTTAGACTGGGTCTTGCTGAGTTGCTAAGTTGCCCAGGCTGGGCTTGAGCTTAATGATCCTCCTGCCTCAGCCTCCCAGAGCACTGGGATTACAGGCATGCACTATCATGCCTGGATGCAGGGAGACGTGTGTGTGTGTGTGTGTGTGTGTGTGTGTGTGTTACTAGGGATTCAACTCAGGGTCTTGTGCATGCTAGGCAAGCACTCTACCATTGAGCTATATCCTCAGCCCAGGGAGACATTTTTGATTCCACTGTATATCAAGACTGATGCTGGACATGTTCCTGTCTTGGCTGACCAGGCCTAAATCTTGAGAGTCACACCTGATCCTCCCCTTTATGCTCACATGCAGCCAGGCCCTCAGGAAGTTCAGCTGGGATCTCCACCCAGCTTCTGAATTATGTAGAGTGGTGGTCACCTTCGTCCATGCACCCCACTCTCCTGAAGAGCCATGAGCTTCAAGCAGCCTCCTGTGTGCACCCTGGGCCCTTGACCCCCGACATCCTGTGGGATCCCAGGACATCTGTGGCCCCCAGCCCTCCACTGCCTCCTCTCAACCCCTACAACAAAAACCCAAAGTCAGGACAGTGCTCCTGCTGAAGCTGCCGCAGTCCTGCAGAGCCCTCTTTGTCCTGCTGTCCCCTGTGCCTGGGGCTGCTTCTCCCTTGCCTCTTTTGAGTCTCTTGTCCTCTCAGTGCAGCCTTCCCAGGCCACCACACTCAAATTTCATTCCCCTGTCCCCCGCTGATGCCCCAACATGGTTTCTCTGCTTATTTTTCTTCAAAGGATTTACCCTCATCTGACATATCTTGCCTTTTTTCTTATCAAGTGTGCTTACCCTCCGCCCTCCTTCCCGTGGGATGTAATCTCTGTGAGGGCAGGGAGTTCTGACTTATCTGTCCTGTAGTCCTAGCATCCAGATTGGTGCCTGGTCCCTAACTAATAGTGATCAATATTTGCTGAGTGGGGGAATTACAAGACCATAGAAACTTAAACACCAGTGGTGCTGCCAATAGCCTGGGAGACACTGGCTTCTCCTGGGTGTGTCCCCTCCTTCAGCCCAGGAGTCTCAGTTCGAGGGACCTCTTGGGACTCTTACCTGTCGCTTGAGGGCTGTGAGCCGCCTGATGTCAGCTTCAAGCACGTCAGTGTCCACCTGCATCCTGGACAGCTTCTCCTGCTTCTCCAGGAGGGAGCTGTTCAACAGTTTTTGAGTCTCTTCCAGTTCTAAGATGGTCTTGTTGCACTGCTCGGTGGCCTGGTAAATAGACAGCACTTGCTGGGTCCCTGCACCCCATCTGCTTAGCAGACAGAGACAGGCTAAGGGCTCGCAGGTATCTTCTGGACATGCACTGGGCTGGGAATAGCTCAGCAGCCTCGAGCCAAGGCAGGGGCTGAGGCTAGGTCTGGTGCATGAGGGAGAGGGGTGTGCCAGTGGAACGGCTTCCAGTGGGGTGGGGGCCCCCTGCAGAGCCTTGGGACACATGGTGCCTCAGGAGGTGTCTGCAGCAGCGGGTAGCAGGGATGCAGCCAGATGCCATCAAGGAAGGCAAAGCTATTGAGAAAGGACGATTAGCAGCAATTGGCAGCTGATGTGGGGTCCAGAAAAAGATGAAGACAGTGACTCTCCAGGGCAGGCTGGGGACACAGAACTTCAGGATGGGATGAGGAAAAGGCCCGTTTGTGCACACGAGGAGGGGCTCGTGTCGGGAGTGGCCCATGGGGCAGGAGGCCTTGGACACTGCCTGGTGGGGAGCTGGGCAGGGAATGTGAGGGGTCCTGCTGGGGGACACAGGAGGCTCCACATGAGTGTCTGGGGGCCTCTGGGACCATGTTCTTAGATGTCCCCATGGCCACCACACTGTGACTAGTCATGGCTGCTGTTGCCTTTAACCTTCACCTCCGCAGGAGGCAGTTCCTGTTTCTTCTGCCCAGCAGACGCGGAAAGGCTTTCCGTGCCCACAACCACACAGCTGGTTAGCGGAGCGGTGGGGCCAGCCCTGGAAGTTTGAGCCCAGCTTCTGGCCTGGTGATGGCTAGGGGAGGGGGCACTGGGGCCGCACTGACCTGTCGTCTCCCAGGGCAATGTACAGAGAACATGCTCAGTGCACATGGCCGGATGGACAAGGATGCAGGCTGTGGTGGTGCCCATTTGCTCCCAGCAGGCTGTCCCCACCCAGCCCCCACTGGGAGTTACACCCTTGCCCACGTGCTGTGTTTCCCAGACGTTACTTCTCTTATGCAAAAGGCAAACACAGCTGCCTCGGGCCCCAGGCAAAGTGTGCTAGACCCCAAGACACATTTCTGGGGGCAGGCCCAGGATGACGCCAGGCAAGGGGTACTCAGGAGGCCCTGCTGAGCACAGGTAATGTTGATGGTCACCACATCTCCACCCAGCAGGATCCAGCACGCTGGTCACATGTCCCCTTACAGAGGGTGGTCACAGCCCAGAAGCCACCCACAGTGGCTTCTGTCACCAGGGCAGGGTGGATTGGCTAGCCTCCAAAGCTGGCCTCCTCCATCCCTGCCACCCCCACTGTCATGTCTGTGTCACAGCTGTGTTGCAGCAGCACGGACTACAGCCCATGGGAATGAGGAACAGAGAAGACTCGGCCATGGGGACTGGACGGGTGGGAGCCATTGTGTGACTACAGGCAGGAGTGGGACCCCAGGCAGCAGAAAAGGGGGAAGAAGTGTCCTCAGGCCAGTCATGGGGGCGGTATAGTGGTCACTCACAAAGGGAAGGGGGATACCAGCAGGGACATCATGATGCAGAGCAGACGTGGAGTCAGGAGCACTTCTCCAGAATATTCCTTGGGTCATGGAGGTAGAAAAAGACCAGGTAAATCCCATGTTTTCTTGCTGCTGCTCACCTTGTGGGTTTCCCTGATTTTCCGTTGCAGCTCAATCTGCTGGTGGTGGAAGTCCATTCGAGTGAGTGCCTTCTTGTCCATCTTGCTCTGCCCTTCAGCCCGGGTTATGATGGTCTCTCTGCGGGCCACCACCATCTCCATGTCCCGGATCATCTTCTCCTGCTGCTTCAGCAGCTGCCCGTGCTTGACCTGGGGAAATAGGACAGAGGGACTGGGCTGGTCCAGGACACCAGCTGTGCTAGAAGCTGTGTCCTCGCCTGCCACAGCTTGTTCCTTGCTGGTGCCATCCTCCACAGGACTGGACAGGTACAGTGAGAGCCATGTGCAGTCTGGGGGAAGCAGGTGTTTGTGGGAATGAGTGCACATTCACAAAAAAAAACTCAGGTAATAGCCAGGTGTGGTGGTGCACACCTGTAATTCCAGCACTCTGGGAGGCTGAGGCAGGAGGATTTCAAGTTTGAGCCCTGTCTCAAAATAAAAAAAAAAAAAAAAATAGGAATGTAGGTCAGTTCACAGGTCTTAGGTTCAGTTTCCTAGTACAGAACAAAACAAAACAACCTCAAGTGGGAGAGGGCTGCCAGAGAGAGAGAGGAAAAGGAGAGATTGGAGCACTCAATGTGACTTGAGTGCATCCTGGGACAGCAAAAGGCTATCATGGGCAGGACATTTGGTGGTTTGGGTAGTAGTGGTACCAAGGCTAGTTTCTTGGTTATGACAAATGCATCATAGACTGGTAAGACAGTGACCCGGGGGAAGTTGAGGGATCTGCAGACTGCAGGCTGGGTTCTGTGAGATCACCACAGGGCCATGAGGGTACTTTCTGGAGTCATGGGTATATCCTAAGTCTTGATTGTGGCCATGGCTACATGGGTATGTATGTGCCTCAGAACCGATAGAACTGTATGTATAAAATAATCACATCATATTGGATGTAAGCTGTGCCTTGACACTGTTGACTGAGAAGAAAGAAAACAGGTAAGAAAAAAAATGCTGATAGACGTAACACTTGGACTTTGGGGGTGGCAGAAACAACCACTATTATGCGATTTATTTTCTATTTTTTAATTTTTTTTGTAATTGCAGGACGCTGCAGCCTGCAGGAACACAGGAGCAGACTCCCACCCCTTATGTAGTCATGTGTCCTCCTGACAGGGACATGTTTAGAGATATATATCACATTGTAAAATAAGACAACTCCCCTCGGGCTGGGGATTTAGCTCAGCAGCAAAGCGCCTGCCTGGCAAGCGCAAGGTCGTGAGTTCGGTTCCCGGTACTGGAGAAAAACCAAAAACAAAGAAAAAACCAAAGACAACTCCCCTCGGTGATGTAATCCTAGGGAATTACCACTGTATCCCCCATTTCACCCCTTATACATTCGTGTAAGGTGGTACATGACTGTGTATGAGGGGTGATTGAAAAATATGGTTGTATTTAAATTTTTAAAAATTTATGAGGGCAATTGTCACCTTGTCATTAATGCCCTTCGAAATACTTGCTCTCACTTTGAACACATTGATCCCATCATGTTGGAGACCACTACAAAGTGACTCCAAGCAGATTTAATATTAACCGTGTTTACTTGTGAGTTGTCTGAAGGCCACAGCTGAGGATGTCTGGCTCCAACCCCAATTAACTTCAAGGAGACTGTAGCGGTAGGCCTCTCACTCCTGCTGTGAAGGCCTTCCTGGAGATAACATAGTTCTCCTAAATTAACATAATGTATTGAAAAAGTCCTGCCCAGATTGTCGCCTTTTCTTTAGTGTCCTCCTCCTTTGTTTGTAAACCAAATAAATATGGGCTGCCCAGAACAGTCTGGCTTAACTCAGAGAATACTGAAGCGTAAGAGAGTTAGTCCGTCTTGGTGCCCTAAAATCATTACCACTGTCTGCATTTATTTAAGCCTTCGCCGTCCACTCATTGGGAGATTGCGGGCCTGACCATCCTGCAGTAACTTAGGGTTATTTAACCCGGTTTTCAACACCATCATCCTTGCCACTTTCTGAAGCAAGTCTGGAAGTCTTCTCTCATGAGTGTCTTTTATTGTGCTGTTTTGGCTGCCTTATTCTGAATGAACTCAAAACTTGAGCTTTCATAGTCATTTTGACTTTGGGGAGGGACCAGAAGTTACAGCACACCAGGTGGTGGATGAGGACACACTGTATTGGTTTTACAAGCCTGCCTTTCCAGATGGCAGTTGGCAGCAACATTCACTGTATTTTTTATCACACCTTGTAAAGACACTCAGGAAAAAGGACCTCCAGAACTGCTTCAGAAAGTGGTAAGAAGGAGGGGATAGATGTATTTGAATTGAGGGGGAGTATTTTGAGGGGCTATTAATGCCAATGCATCTTGTACTGCAATAAAATTTTAAAATGTAAACACTCAACCACATTTCTGAATACCCTTTGTATATGTCCTCGTGGGTCTCTCTCTGGAGGACCGTCACTGTTTTGGAATACCTCATCCCAGCATATGAGAACCATCCACCAAGGGTGGAAGCTGCCCAGAGAGGGAAGAAGGATGAAGACAGGTCCAGGACTGCACCAAGTGCAATTTAGTGGGGACTTCTGGACAGAGCAGTGCCGCAGGTAGCCAAAAGACAAGTGGATCCCCACGAAGTCTCACTACATATGAGGGACAAGGTGGGGGCATCTTTCTGAACCTTGTTATTGGATGAGGCTTTTCCTGTCCTTCTTGTTGTGAAATGTGGGGTCACAACAAGCATTTTATGTGGTGCTGGGGATGAAACCCAGGTTCTTATGAATGCTAACTATGTCTCCAGACCTTTTTTATTTTGAGACAGGTTTTCTCCACGTTGTCCAGGCTGGGCTTGAAATTTTTTTTTCCTTTTTTTTTTTCGTTTTTTTCCAGTACCAGGAATCAAACTCATGACCTTGAGTTTGCCAAGCAAGCGTTGTGCCGCTGAGCTAAATCCCCAGCCCCTGGGCTTGAAATTTTGATCCTCCAGTATTAGCCTGTCAGAGTGCTGGGATTATAGGCATGTGCCACCACACTCAGTTTTCAATATGAGAGTACCTTGATTGCCTGGAGTCAGGACAAAATAGTGTCTTGTGAAATGATATGTGGAGCTGTGTGTGACCTGTGACTGAGGGGTTCACGACAATGTCATTACTTCCATGCTGTAGGGACAGAGACAGACCCTGAGGTAAGGGCCAGGTGAAGGGGCACAGTGCGTGAGGCCTGTGCTTGGCTGGAGTATAAGTGGCTGTGTGGGGTTGGGGTTGTCCCCAGGACTCTCACCCATTGCCCACATGCCAGGGAGCCTGGTCCCCAAGCCATGCAAGGTCTTGCCGGGCCCTGTCCACACCACTTCCCTGTGCTCACCTTCATCCTGTGGATTTCTGCCTTCATGGTGCGGATTTCTGTCTGGCTGGCATCTGAATCCACTGAGGCGCGCATCTCTTTTGCCAGTTGGATTTTTTTCTCCCAAAGCATGATCTGGTGTCTGTAGAGGTGATAGAGGTAGTGCCAGAGCTGGAAAAGTCCATTTTCTTCGAGGGCCTCACCCAGCCTCTGAGCTGGAGTGCCAGAGACTAGGAGGCTCATGACACTGAAAGTTTACTCCATGGCTCCTTGCAGGAAAGCTTTGTCAATGCTTAAAATGCACAGACCTCAGGCACATAGGGAGGGAGGCGAGGGAGAGGAGGAGGAGGAAGCAGAAGGAAAGATGAGAGATAAAAAGGATTGAGAGAAAAAGATATTGAGAAAGGATGAAACATAAATATATAACTTCAGGAGCTGAGACAGTAAGTGTAATTGATGGAAGTTAACCTAAGAAGTAAAAGCCTGAATAGATCTATGGCCTAAAGCTGGGAGGTGTAACAAAAAGATATGGTGAATTTAAAATTTTTAAAAATTTGTTACAATAAGACACACTGCTAGTAATCCGCCTCAAAATCTTCCCCCTCACTTTGAACACACTTATACCACTGTTCTTGCCACTTTCTGAGGCAGATTCTGGAAACCCTCTTTTGTGAGCTGTGCTGTTGTGGCTACCTTGGTGTTACCGTTCATGGTCATTTTGGTCCTGGGAAAGAGCCAGAAGTCACAGGATGCCGTATTCAGTGAATAAAGTAGATAAGGACACACCATAGTGTTTTCATGAGTGTGCCTTTCTGTGGGATGGCACTCAGCAGCAGCATTCACTGTCACCATACTTTTGATCATACCTTGTACAGACACTCAGGGAAGAGCACTTCCAGAACTGCTTCAGAAAGTGGCAAGAATGATGGGATAAGTATATTTTAAGTGAGGAGGAATATTTTGAGGGGAATCATGGCAATGTGTCATTTACTGTAATACATTTTAAAAATTTAAACATTCATTGTATATTTTGTTCACTCCTTCTATTAAAATGTCACCAATGGGCTGGGGATTTAGCTCAGTGGCACAGTGTCTGCCTGGCAAGCGCGAGGTTGCGAGTTCAATTCCCGGTACCAGAAAAAAAAAAAAAAAATGTCACCAAGGACACATACTCCAAAAGCATTGGTCCCAGATGGTTTTAGGTATGGGAAGGCCTATGAAGCTGTAAGGAAGGGACAATCTCTGGGATCCACTCCCTCCAAGTGTGTTCTATACACTGAAATATACCACAAGGTGTGGACCCAGCAACCATTCCTGCTGGAGCTATAGATCCACATGCATTGTCATGGAAATATAGCCATAAGTATATAAAAACTGCTTCGAAGGGGAAGATTTTTGCTAAAAACAAAACAAGAAAAATATACCTACACAGTGTTTTCCTGGGGAAGGAGGAGAGTTGGAGTCATGTTTTTCCCTTTCCCTTTGCACATCGTTATGGTTTAAGATGCTAAGGGTTGGGTGTTTGATAAGCAGACATCATAAAAATAATACACATTTTAACAAGTTTATGTCAAAGAAAGCCACTTGATTTCCAGTGGTAATTGGCCTGGCTGGAGGGATGGCTGCCACCCAGGGTGGTAAACTAGAAGTCTGTGGTGGCTTTCTGTGGTTCTTGTGGGATCTTTGAAGGCAGGCTCAGAGCCACCCCCAGTGGTTCTAGTGAATGGTGGCCACACCCATGTGGGTACTGCTGGGATGGTGACATTTAGAGCTGATGCAGGGCAGTGCCCAGGACTCACTCTGCCTCCACCAGGCCATTCAGGAGAGTGGCCTTCTCCTCGCAGAGCTGGTTCAGCTTCTCTTGCATCTCGATGGTCTCCCTCTCTGCTTCCTGCAGGGCGAGAGCCAGAGAACGGTGGGAAGGACTGGGGATTACGAACGCTGGGGTGTGGCACCCAAGTCCCATCAGAGATGGAAGAGCTGCAGCCCAAATCAAGAACATGTGTGGCCAAGGGGACCAGGTTGGACAGGGCAGGGTGGGGCTGACCTTCAATCCACGCACAAACTCTGTTTCGGTCACCACGTTGCTGTGCTGCAGCTCCTCCGAGTTGCACCGGTTCTTGCTCAGCAGCAAGTTGAGCTTCTTCAGGTCCTGGTCCAGGTCCTTTGTGTGCCGGTCAATCTCCTTCTGCTCCTTCTTCTCCTGCTCAATCTTGCCTGCACAGAGAGCAGAGGGCAGGGTCCTTGCCAAGGCGGAGCAATAAACCTCGGAAGAGGAGTCAGGGTTTGCTTCTCCCTTTCCCCTCTGGTCCTTCTTGGAACCCCAACCTGAATCACATCCTTGCTGGTCTGGAGGGCAGGATAGGTGGTCTCTTCTTGGTGCTACTCTCCCAAAGCTTTGTCCTTTAAGGGAACCTCAGGGATCCCAAACTGAGGGCTCAGTGGGTACGGGAGTGGGAGAATGATGCAGGAGGGCTGGGCACCCTCCCTAAGGTGGGGGGGGCATGGGTGTCACTCAAACACGTCTGGTCTCTGGGAAAGGCAGACCCTAACTCCAGCCCAGCGGCCAAGATCCGGGCAGGGAGCAGCTGACAGATTTTCTTGACATCAAGATGGGAAAAGGATACCAAATATATGTAGTCTGCCCAGCTCCAAGGTTCTCCGCCTTTCCCACCACCCTCCCACCATGGGGACCCTTGACCACCCTTGTGCTCGGTCACCCACACACTCCCCTGTTGTCTTCATTCATCCCGATAGATCTCACCCTATATTGATGCTTGGCACTTTAGTCAGCTCTGGCTTTCCTACAGCTGCGTCCCGCCAACAGCTGTGTGTCTTGTGTACCCTCCACCCTCCAATAAGCTGGCCAGGTGACCCCAAGAGCAAGGCAGGAGGGCAGCCAGGCCACTGAGAAATGGCAGGGCAGAGCAGACCTGCCTGGATCTCTGACCTAGGACATCTCAGCAGCTGGCATATGGTAGGTGGTAGCCTAGGAAGGACATGCCCCCCTCCTTGAACCCTGGCATTTGGGCAGACTGGGGTGAAGTGGATAGAGTAGGGTGATAGCTCTGGGGACCAGGGAGTTTTCTGAGCCTGGGTGTAGGGGATGCTAGGATGTCAGCTGGCCCGAGTGTGGGGACAACTGGTGAGTCCCACAGCCTTCACATCAGTACTTCCCCCTAAGGGCCCTGCTTTTCAAGGTAGCAGTGCCATCTTCCTCTCTCCAGTGTCATCTCCTTCTAAGGAGCCCAGGGTCCATGACCTTTGACAGGTTCAGTCCATGTTGTCACTCTTCACTGTAGCTGCAAAGCCAGCAGCTGGGCAAGGCTCAGATTCATGAAACAAGTGAGCGAAGTGTTTCTGTTGCTCACTTTTAAGGCTGCGTGGGAACCCAGTGTTACATCCACCTTGTGGGCCCCTCCCCAAGAGGATGCCCCCATCTTGCCTCCCCACGAGGAGGCCTGGTGGGTCTGAGGGTACATAACACGGCTTACTCTCCGTGCGCAGCTTCTTCTGCTCCAAGATGTGGACCTCCTTCTTGAGCTTGTCCAGGGACACCAGCTGCTCCTCACGGTCCTGCGTGACTTTGACCAGCTCTTGCTGCAGGCGGAGCCAGGTCACTTGGGCCTGAGTCACACTGGTGTTGTGCTCTTCGGTCAGCTTGGTCAGCCTTTTGATCTCCAGCTCCAGGGGCCCTACTTCTTCCCCCTAGGAGGAACGTTGGCCAGAAAGCAGAGTGAGCCTCAGGGCTCAAAGGTCTCCTTCTGAGCGGCTGCAGAGGCCCAGGCATTTACCCTGAGTGGTTCTGCTACCTCTCAGGAAGGCTAGGAGACTCCATTGGTTCCCTGCTCTGAGGCCCCAGGTCTCCCCACAAGCAAGGGCTCTGCCCCCCCAATTGGAACACTGTCCTCCGCAGCAGGCCATCAAGGCTCAGGGACTTTGCTGCCTGAAGAGTCACTGGGTTGTATGACTTTTAGAGTTAAAGGGGCTGTACAGTATAGGGGCCCGACTGAGTGCTCACTTTGCCGCCCCTCCATGAACCCATAGTGTCCTTAGGTCACAGATGCCTGAGTGATGCATAGGATGATGAGCCTCAGATTTATTAGACCACCTTCCCCAGTTCAGGGGCAGTGGGTGAAACCCAGCCCACTGCTGTCTGTATGCCCCACAAGCCATTAACAAAATCAAAATCAAAACCCTGCTCAGGGCCAGGTGAAAAGTTCCCTTCTGGCTGCAAAGGCCATGCAGGACATCAGGCCTATGGTACCTATGACCTTTATGATCTGGCCCGAGCAGAGCAACCTCTGCCTGGAGTGTCCTCCTGCTTGCAAACAGGAAGGAGAAGAAAGCTGACTATTTTCTCCGAGTGCATTTCTGAATGTAACAAGTCCTGAAAGGGGCTCTGCTCCTACCAGGCACAGAGTGAGCCAAGTTTCCTCTCCCCACCACAGGCCTCACCCCCAGCTCAGAAACCATCTGCTCCAGCTGCTTGTTGAGGAAGTTGATGAGACCCTGCTTCCTCTCGATCAGGATCGTGCGCCGGGAGATCTCATTCTCACTGTTGGTGATGAGGTCGTTGACTTTTTTCACCTCCTGGTCCAGCTCAGTCAGTGTCTTCTGATGCATGTCCAGCCTGCAGCTGGTGTTGGTGATGTCTAGGGTGGCCTGTGCGACGTCACCATCAATTTTGGAAAGATGTGTCACCTGAGTTAGGAAAAGGGAAGGGGGAAAAGTAAACATTTTCCCCTGGGTCAGCCCAGGTGAGCTTGCTGTCTCACTTCCTTGCCTCTCTGCATGCTCATCAGAAGAAATTCCAAAAAGACAACTGGGTGAGAAGGTTCACAGCCAAACTTCCACCTCAGAAACCTGGCCAGGGCCTGCAGGCTGCAACCTAGATGGTGACTTCTTACAAAAAAAAGAGAGATATCTCTGTTGTTTTTTCTTAAAAACAGACAAAGCCTTGCTTGCAGATATGATCCCACTCTTAGAAAACCCTAAAGACTCTATTGAAAAATGGTTCAGGCTTGTAAGTGAATTCAGCAATGTAGTAGGATATGAAATTAGCATTAAAAATCAATAGCTTTACTGTATTCCAGTAATGAACTAACTGATAAAGAATTCAGAAAAACAATTCCATTCACAGTAGCTTAAAATAAAATAAAATATCGAGGGATCAATCTAACTAAGGGAATGAAAGAGCTCTACAATGAAAATTTCAGAACACTGAAAAAATTGAGGAAAGCACCAGAAGAGGAAAAAACTCCCATGTTCATGGATTGGCAGGATTAATATTGCCAAAATGGTCATATTATAGAAAGCAATCCACAGACTCAATGCAATCTCCATCAAAATACCAATGACAAGAGGTCCAACATGGCTGACTGGAGGAGGCCTTCAGTCTGATGTATTTGAAGATTCACTGAAAATACAGGTCCTCTGAAATGGAGGTGGTAGGTACCTTTATCCTGAAATGGAAAATTAATCTGAAAGGTGATACATATAGATCAAACTAAATATCTGGATTGCTGAAAAGTGGAACTGGTGCCACCATAGCTGGTCCACACTGCTCTGACCACCACTTCTCCAGGCAACAGACATCAAGACAGTGTCCCAGATGGTCCAAGAGAATGCACGAGTGCTGCAGAGGTCACACTCTTATGACAGAATCTGCATATATGGGCCCCTTCTCTCCACCCCACCCCCGGGAATGCTACTTCTCCGTATTATCTTCTCCAGTGCTCACCGTGGGCAAGAGAAACCCACCCCACCTCAGGCTGAGAGATGGTAAACACAGCAAATGGTCCCGGTGAGCCCATTGGCAGGGTTCCTCTTAGGAGCACATCCCTGAAGATAGGGAGAAGGAAACTAGACTGATCAGCTGGTCCAGAGTGAGCTCTTCCCTGTCCTTTCTGCAAAGACCAGAAAAATCTGAGGAGGAAATCTTGAACTGTGAGCACTGTCATGCTCAGTGGGGCTGGGGTGAGTCCCTAAACTAAGCCCAGGGACTATGCCAGATTTTGCTTTCTGGCTGCAAAGAGGAATTGATAAGACAAGGTAAGTTTGGAATTTGAGTGCAAAGGAAAAGATGGAACAGGCTGGGGCAGAGAATTGCTTGTGACCAAAGATGGAAAACAACACCACAACCCCAAAATCAAGCAGGGGTTGCAGTTTTACTTTCAGAAAAAGTAAACTTCAAGTTAAAACTAATCAGAAGAGGTAAAGAAGGTCACTAGTCAAGGGAGCAATCCAACAAGAAGAGATAATACTTGTAAATATATATGCACCAAATACTGGATCACCTAACTTCATAAAACAAATACTGCTGGACATAATAGGTCATTAAACATAAACACAATCATAGTGGGTGACCTCAGCACTCCACTTTCACAAAGAGACAGATAAACAATCAGCAAAGACATATCAGAGCTGAACCACACCTTTGAACAAATGGACTTAATAATTATCTACAGAGTGTTCTAACCCACTGCAACAGAATATACATTCTTCTCAGGAGAACTCAGAACCTTCTCCAAAATAGAACACATACTAGTCCACAAATCTGCTTAAATAAGTACAAAAGAATAGAATTGCCCCATGTTTACTATCAGACCATTATGCATTGAAAGTACAAATCAATCACAAAAGAAAGTACAGAAAATTTATAAACTCCTGGGAGAGTTAAAGACATCATATTACAGCAACACATGCATACTAATTTTTATAGCAGCACAATTCATAATAGTTAAATCTTGGAAGCAGCCTATATGTTCATCAATAGATGAGTGGAAAGAAAATGTGATATATATACACAAGGGAATAATACCCAATTCTAAAAAAAGAATAAATTTGAGACATTTGTAAGAAAATGGATGCACTTTGAAAACGTGACATCAGTGAAATAAATCAGGCACAAAGCTTAAATACTGTATGGTTTTCTCATTTGAGTGACCCAAAGTATAAAGTAAGGAACAAAATGATCTAAGGAAACAGGGAGAAAGATTTTATGTAATTGGAAAGGGGACCAAGAGACCAAAGGTGGGAGAATGGGAGAGAGGAAGGAGAATAAAAAGGTTTAAGATGTGTCATATATGTGTACCAACTGACCACAATGAATATAGTCATTATATGCCACAAGCATGAACTAAGTAACAATAATTGATTGATGATGATGATGATGATGATGATGATGAAGAAAATGGGGAAGAGGACCTACAGACAGAGGGAAAAGGGTGTTAAGGGGAAGAGAAATAAAAAGAAGATATGTTAAGTACATGCACCTTACTCCCTAAGATGAATGTAAACATCACTTATAGCAAACAAGTACTATGAAAAAATTTTCAAATAATTAAAAAAACCAAGGATATTCTTCATAGAACCAGAAAAAACAATCCTAAAATTCATACGGAAAGACAAAAGACCCAGAATAGCCAAAGTAAACCTAGACAAAAAAGTAAGGCTGGAGGTATCATGATACCAGATTTCTTTTTTTTTTTTTTTTTGTACCAGGAATCAAACTCAGGACTTTGTACTTGCCAGGCAGGCACTTGTGCCACTGAGCTATATCCCCAGCCCTCAGATTTCCAATTATACTACAAAGTCATAGTAATGAAAACAGCATGGCAGTGGCATAAAAATATACACATAGGCCAGTGGAACAGAATAGAGGTCATGGAACAAACCCACACAACTATAGCTGTTTAATTCTTGGCAAAGGAGCCAAATATATGTTGGAGAAAAGACAACCTCTCTAACAAATGGTGCTGGGAGAATGATATCCACTGGTAGAAGACTGCAACTAGATCCCTATTTCTCACTTTGTGTAAAAATCAATTCAGAATGGATCAAAGGTCTCTGTGGATGACCTGAAACTTTGAAACTGCTAAAAGAAACAGAGCAAACACTTAAAGTCATGGGCACAGGAGGAAGCTTCCTGAATAGAACTCCAACAGCACAGGAAACAACAGGAAGAATCAGCAATGGTGTCACGTCAAACTACCATAAAACGTTGCTGCACAGCAAGGGAAACATCTAACAGAGTGAAGAAACAGTTGGCAGAGCCGGAGAAAGTCCTTGCAACCTGCTCTTCTGACAGAGAATTGATATCTAGAATATACAAAGACCTCAAAAACTTAACACCAAAAATCAAATGCCTCAATCAATAAACAGACAAATGAACTGAACAGACTCTTTTCAAAAGAATAAATACAAATGGACAATAAGTACACAAAAAATTTCAACATCTTTAGCCATTAGGGAAATGCAAATCAAAACTATATTGACACTCCATCTCACTCCAGTCAGAAGGGCTATCCCCAAGGACATAATAAACAACAAATGCTGGTGAGGATGTGGGAAAAAGAGACCCTTCTACACTCACTGATGGGAATATAAACTAGTACAACTAGTTGAAAACCAGTGTAGGTATTCCTCAAAAACCTAAAAATATAGCTACTATATGACACAGCTATACTATTCCTTGGTACACACCAGAAACAACTAAAGTTAGCATACTGTACAGTCACTGCATACCCATGTTTACTTTGGTACAACTCACAATAGCCAAGATGTGGCAACAGCCTACATGCCCATCAATTGGCATATGGATAAAAAACAAAAAACAAAAAACATGGCATGCAGTGTATTCACAGTGGAGTATTATCTAGCCAAATAAGGAAAAACAAAATTCTCTCATCTGCTGGAAGTGAATGGATCTGGAGACCATGATACTGAGTGAAACAAGCTAAACACAGAAAGACAAGTATTGCATGTTCTCTTAACTATGTGGAATCAAAAACAGAGGACAAGAAAGTAGGAGGGAGATTATTATTAGATAAGAGGAAAGGAAGAGGGGGAAGGGAAGAGAGTATCAGGGTGGGTAATGGGGGGGTCAGATATGATCAGAATATTTCACACCATCAAGATCCCCCCAAAATGTTAAACTACAGGAGAGGGCAGGGCACGAGGGGTGGTGAGGGTGGAGATGATCAAAGTATGTTATGCACATGTATAAATCTGCCAGAATAAATCTCATTAACCTGTATCACCCATAAAAAAAAGTGAAGAAAAGATAGCAGCATACACTGTGGGGTTTGAGGCGGTAACCTGCTTTTACCTTTGATAAATCATGCTTTATATTCTGTTATCTAATTTCTAAGGGTTGTACACTACTCTGCTGGGTCCATGACAAAGTATAGGAAGCAGACATAACTGTTAGACATTCATTCCTGTCTTCAAGGACTCTTCACAGGGCACTGACTGCTGTCGCACACCACTGACAATGTGGGTGAAGAGACCCTGGCCCTCAGGGATCCTGCCATCTGTAATAAATGTTCCTTGTCTACAGAGTGCTGTGGGAACACTTAACCCTGACTTCCAATCTGTACCCAGTGCACATGTGTCTCATTTTATTGGAAAGCTGCACACACTCTTGGACAGAAGAGACCCCACCATGGAGTGGAAACCCAGTGTCAGGCCTGGGAAGCTCGACTTGACCACCCTGGCTCATCCTGCCTCCTCTGTGGGTTCTGCGGGGGGCAGAAGACAGATTCACTTGGTGCTCTTCTTGTGGGTGGGGTGTGTTGAGAGGGTGTGGGGCCCTGCGGTGGGGACCCGGGCAGGCTCTAAGGATGGGTGGAGGACTGCTGGCTCCTGTGGAGTCCTCTTCCTTAGGGCATGGCTCTATAAGTGGCTCTGCTGTTTGCTGACCATTGTGCCCTGTTGCCAGCCTCCTCTGGCCCAGGGCTTCTGGCACCCCAACCCTCCTGGGAGCCAACTCAGCTTGTCCTCCATGATACCGGCCAGCTTTGTGTCTGGCACTCACGTTCAGACTGCTGGTAAAGCCCAGACCCCATGTGGAGTCAAGGCTTCCTGCACTCCAGGCACATGGCAGCACTGTCTACCCCTATGGCCCTTCCAGGCCAGCTGGCTGCCCAGCTGATGCTTTGCCAAGGTGACCCTCACAGAAGAGTTCCTGCAGGAGCTCATTGCCCAGTCTCCCCATGCTCAGCCTCCCACAGAGGCTCCCCTCCCCAGCACCTTTCTGTCTCCAGCTCAGCCAGGACACACTGCCTCCCCCAGAACAGCCACACCACCCCTGACCTTGCTGCCTGGCCCTTGTATCCACCCCCACCACCCTCCTCTGGACTCCAGCTCTAAATGGATGAGTCTGTCTGTCCACCCTCGGCTCCTCTTCCCAAATTGTCCCTGCCCCCTCCCCTCACAGCTTTTGAGCATTCAGACAGTGTCTTTTAAGAGCCCTGCTCACACCTACTGGAAAATCATCAAAATAGGCAAATTAGTTGGTCTAACACTCTTCACTGTTCTCTGCCAGACAGAGGTGGTAATACATGCCCAACCTGTGTGGCTGCCCAGGAAGGAGCAGGGTAGGGAACTGAGGGCCTGCGGACTGGCCTTGGTTGTGCTGCCAAAGGGCTAGGCAGGCTCCTTAGCCTCCCTCAAAGCACCTGGGACCATCTGCTTTTGCTACTTGGTGGTCTTGTCCCCTGCCCCCTCCCACGGAAATGACAGGCAGGAACTCAGCCAGCAAGTACAGAGGAGCTGCTTTGAGCCCGTGCCCCTTACTTCCTTCATGTGAGGCTGCTGGTCAGAGATAGCAGCTGCCCTTCCAAGGAGGCCAGGTGGGCTCACCAGTCATGCCAACTCCTGAGCAGGAGGCACCAGGAGGCGATGGCCCTTAGGAAGCCCTGCCTCCCTCCCTCCCCCAGGCATCCACACATCTTCACAGACAGTAGGTGTGATGCTCTGACACCTGCCAGGTGTGTTCTTACAGGTACGACAGCTGAGACCAGGCTGGAGTCAGAAGAGGGACCCTTCTGGTACAGCTGACTAAGCATGGAAGTATGTTCCTGTGGCTGCGTTAACAGGCACAATGGTGGGGTCCCAAGGAAGGTCACTCAAGACCCACCCCACCTCCCAAGACCAATGTACAGCTGGGCATGATAGCATGTGCCTGCAATCCCAGCACTCTGGGAAGCTGAGGCAGATGGATCCAAAGTTCGACCCCAGCCTAAGTAACTTAACAACTTAAAGCAAGACCCTGCCTCAAAAAAAAATTTTTTTAAAGAGGGCTGGGGATACCAGCTCAGTGTGAAGGCCGTGGGTTGAATCTCCAGTACCACAAAACAAACAAAACAAAACATCTAAATAGAGAAAAATTCAGTGACTCCCCACACAATTATTTGTGTACTTTTCTCTCTGTAAAACTGTTAAAAAGTGGATTCAAATGAACCTAAAAACAGATGTGTAATGAGCGTCTGATGTTGTCTGAGGTACGTAGTGTGTCTGCAGGAATTGGGTGTGTACATGCTTGCATGTGTGAATGTGTGTTTGCATGTGTGTTTGCTCATGTGTGCAAATGGACAATGATGTGTACGAGGGTGTGCTTGGACGTGCATGTGTCTGCATGTATGAGAATGAGTGTATGTTACTGTGTGTGATAGAACAACGTCCAGGAGGAGACACAAATAGCCACATTTTAAAGGGGTCTGTCCTGGAATTGGGGACCCGAGCTGTCTTGTTCTCCTCTTCCTGCCCTTTGCACCCCCATGTTTCTCCATTAACCACGAGACCCAGTGGGTGCAAGTGGACAGCCTCAGCCTCCTGTGCTCACGTGGCTTGGGCAGCACATGCTCATTGGTAGGGCACCTTTGGCCCACCGTGTGCCTGTCCCCCAGCAGGGGCCAGCCTACCATGTTGGTCTTCTCCTTCTGGAGCTTCAGGAGGAGCTTGTGGAAGTACTTGGTCATCTTGTTGGAGGTCATGTGCTCCTGTAGTTTGTTAACGATGGAGACATCCAGTTTGTGCCGCAGATCCTGCTCAGAGTGGACTGCCTGGCGGACGGCCTGCAGTTCGCTCATGGCTGCTGCATGCTCCTGCAGAGGAAGAGCCCCAGGGAGGATGTTCCCACGGTGCCCACTGAGGGCCAGCTGTCAGCCTGGGCCTGCGGGGAGGGAACAGCAACGCACCTGGAGCCCCTTGTTGAGGCTGTCCTCCGTGTTCTGCAGGGTGAGCTGGTAGGTGTTGAATTCATCCTGCAAGGCCTCCCGCTTTGCCAGGCATTGCGTGATCAGTTTCTGCATCAGGCTGGCTTCCGTCTCAGCCCGATTCAGGATGCTGGCCAGCTTCTCATTCTTCTCTTCCTCCTTTATGATGGACTTCTTGTAGGCCTCGATCTCACCATCGATGGACTTGGCTTGATGCTCACATTCTCTGCGGGGATGGAGACAGCAAAGCCAGTCATGGGCTAGACACCAGAGATCCCAGAAGACAGCAGTGCCCCACTTGGAGGCAGCTTGTTGTCGTTGTTTATGCCCGGATGTTCCCCCAAAGCCTCATGTTCTCATAGGTGGGGCTTTGGGGAGCTGACGGGATACATCGTGGGGAGGTGGGTTGATTCACTGATGAGTTTATAGCTCAATGTGATTTTGGGAGGTAAGCATGGTTGGAGGAGGTGAGTCACTGGGGCATGGCCTGGAAGGGTCTATCTCTCTCCTTCCTCCCTGATCTCTCTCCCGGCTTCATGTCTGCCACACCATGAGCAACCATCCTCTGCCAGGCCCCTCTGCCACACTCCCTGCCTTGGAGTCAGCCAACTCTACCCAGAAACCTTTACAAATTGTGAGCTGAAATAAACCTTCCTCCTTTAATTTGTGGGTGTTGGGTATTGTGTCTCAGTAGTGAAAAAATAACTAAGACACTCATTAAACGGACTTGACATGCAGAGGTAACTTAGGAAGGCAAGTCAATAGTAGCTCAATCTTGATGGTTGTTTTTAAATGTGTCCAGAGAAGCATTACTCATTGAAAGCTCATTTAAAATGCTTTGAAGCCTTGATTATGAAGAGCAGGAAAGTAACAAGAGGTCAGACATTACACTGGGGGTTTCAGCTGCACACCTTCATTAATTCTAGAAAGAAAGATCATCTGGGTCTCACACAGGAGGGCACTGAAGCTCAGGACTTTTAAGTGACTTGCCGAAGTCCACAGGTATGGTTCAGGACACCAGATAGGGCTCATACCACACACATACACACACAAACACACACACACAATATGCATACAACAGACACAACGCACACTTGATGACCAGTTTTGACAAGGATGTCATAGTATTTCAATGGGGAAGGGACCATCTTTTCAACAAGTGCACTGGGACAACTGCATGAAGACACACAGAAACCTGGACCCCTACCCCACATCATCACCATAGACATCATGAAATAGATGGTATGCTCACACATAAGAGCAAACAAACAAAAAAAATGGCTTGGGATGTAGCTCAGGGCAAAGGCTCTGGGTTCAGTGCCCAGTACTGCAAAAACAAAACCTTCCTGAATCAATAGAAAATAGTCTTTAAGAAATTAGTGACTAAGTCACATTAAAAATGGGTCCTAAGGATAAAGGAAACACGGGAACCACAGTCAATACCCTAGAATCAGGTCATCTCACTGTCACAAGATAAAGGGAGTGCTGCACTTAAGCTGGGATGGGGAGGGTAGTGTCACACAAGCCCTGGCATCTAGCTACCAGGCATGAGTCAGCAGCACCATCAGCCTTGGTCATTTGGCCTCCCTAAGCAGGAAGGGGTGGGGCTAGGGCCTTGGTGCTCCTGTCCTCACCCACCCACAGCTGTGACCCAGTGGGTCTAAGGATGGGACATCTGCCCCTGGTGTTTATATTTCATAATGGATATGAATAAACCGGCATCCTTGCTCCTGCGCTGGCTTCTGGTGAGCCTGATTCATGTGACTGTCCCCTCAGACAGACTCATTCCCAACATGATGACAAAACTGCTCTGAGCCAGTGGGCCTGTTCTGTAGCCCCACAGGGCAGATGTTCCCATGATGCCTGGACAGTTATCTTGGTGCTGGCCCTGCCGTCCTGAGCAGAAATGTCACCATTTCCCTTCATTTTTTAAAATCCTCCATACATTTGTGCACATGCGCGTCAGTGTTCGTAAATGTTTAGCACAGTCCCTGAGCTCCCAGCCTGGAAGTGCTGAGCAAGGAAACAGTTTATTTTTGCAACACCCTGACCTTCTGTTAAACCTGTCTCCCATTTCCTTCTTCAGACATTCTCTGTGGCAACAGCGTACAATTCTCACAGTGCCTTTCCCAGCCTGTGTGTTCTGAAGACGGTCCTCACTGACCTAGGGCCTTGGCACCCCAGCAGCAGGTCAAATCAGGGCTCTTGGGGTGTGTGTGTGTGTGTGTGTGTGTGTGTGTGTGTGTGTGTGTGTATTGCTACAACATTCATTCAGTATGCCACATGTGCATCTTAAAACACAAGGTGTCTACCTTTCTTGCCAACCCAACTGGCACAATCCTAATGTGTGATCACAGGCTGAGTTGTTGAGAGTTTGAAACCCTGCAGGTGGGGCTGTGCCTGTCACAGCCTTCTCTGGTGACACCTGCAGATGTATGTTCCACGGAAGCAAGAAGCTCTAGGTTGGACAGAATTCTGAGGTAGGATACAAGAAAGAAAGGTAGGTAGAAAGGAGACAAGGACAACTGTAACTTTAAAATTGTACTTTTAAGAAAAACTGCAGATGCAAGACATATCTTTTTACTCTATCTTTTTTCACTTCCAGGAAACCTAACTCACAGAAAAAGAAATTCCCAAAAAGGCTCCTGAAGCCCGTAAAGGGGCTCTGGCACCCTGTCTTTCACCTACAAATTGCTTTCCCTCCTACTGACCCAAGTGACTTACTAGTTCGGTGGTGTACCTCAGTTTCTCACATATGGAAATGGTTGGCATTCTCACCGGATGGGCAGCCTGATAGGAACACACACCCTAGATCACTCATCTGAGGACACTCCCAAGATCACAGAAAACCCCTCAACTCCAGATCACACTGCACCTCTCTTGAGGGTCCCACTCCATGCTGGGTGTATACTTTTAAATTCTGCCTCACTTTTCAGGCCTCTTCTGGACATGTCTTGAAAAATCTTTTTCTGTGTTATAAGTTAGCAAACCTACAACCTGCCTGGCAAATGGGATGTGTTGTGAGGTCCACATGGCTTGTTTGGGGGATCTCTCCAGACTCCATCTGGGAACAATGCCATGAAATTATATGGTACTCTGCACAACAGAACAATCCTAGCCATGGTGACACACAATAGCCCCCCAATAGAAGAATGTGAACACGACATGCCTAGGCAGGAAGCTCCAGTGCTGCCCAGGGCCCCAAAGGCCAGGAACCAGTAGGTGGAACATTTGGAGCAGCTGGAGCACATGTCATTTTATTTTTGGCACCTGGAATCGAATTCAAGACCTCATGCTTGCCAGGAAGGCACTGTGCCACTGAGCTATATCCCTCACCCCAGAGCACACGTTATTAAGGGAAGGAAACAAGGTGTGGAACAGGAAGTGATGTGTGTCCATGACCCAGGAGAAAAACAGGAGTGTGTGTATGTGTGGGAGGCCATGTGTGGCCTGTGGGTACCTGGAAAGCTGGGGAGGAGACCATGAAACTTAAGTTTTGCTGAGGGGAAGACTCCACTGTCAGGGGCACCAGGAGGAGAAGGCTGTGTGTACAATATTATCTACTCCAAACTTTCAAAGATAAGGAGGGTATAGTTAAGAAGACACGGGGATGACTATGGGGATGCTTTGTAGAGGATATGGTGGCATCCTGGGGGCATGGGAGAGCCTGACAAGAGGAGTGTCCTGGTGGTGTTGCCTTCCCTGGGCCTGGAAAGGACAGAGGCCTTCAGGTTGGGCAGCTGGCCATTCCGAGCCCTCTGGGAGAGCTCTGGCCTTGACCTTATGCAAGCTGACAGCCAGCTGGCTGTGTAATTCAACAGTCAGGTCCTGAGCACCAGACTGGCAGGAGGATAAGGCTGCCCATGTAGGCTGCACGTCCTCTTCTGTGCCCAGTCTGCAGGCCCAGCAGGCCACGGCCAGCAACCCAGGGAGGGCACAGAGGGCAAGAGAGGCCCCCGGGTGGCCAAGGTTCCTCCGGCTGCAGAATTAAGGAGAAAACAAACTTTTAGGCCTCTCATAGTGACTAAAGGAACAGGTGTTTTTAATCCTGCATTATTGCGGGGGTGGGGGGGGCTTGTTTAAAAACAATCATATGCTGGGTGTGGTGGCCCACACCTATAGCCTTGCTAGTGGGGCGGTAAGGCCAGTATATTCTGAGTTTGAAGCTAGGCAACATGGTGAGACTTCGTCTCAAAACAAAACAAACCTAAAAAAGACCAAAAAAAAAAAAAAAAAAAAAAATTAAAGCTGGGAATGGTAGTATATATCTGTGATCCCAGCACTCTTGGAGGCTGAGGAAGAAGTATTGCAAGTTGGAGCCCAGATTACATTTAGAGAGAATTTGTCCTAAAAAGTTAAAGGGGGGCAGGGCAAGGGATGTAGCTCAGTGTGCAGATCCTGGGTTTGAGCCTCAGCCCCCCAATCATATATGTTTCAGTGTTTGTGTTTTTAGTCACAAGACTAAGAAGAAAAAGTCTCTCCTGGTTGTGCTATGGGCACGAAGCATGACCCTTGTCACAACTCGCTCTGAAGCACACCAGGCTCTGGGTTGAGGGCTGGAGGTGGAGATGACACATGGCAGTGTGAAAGCTCAACACATTGGAGGTGCAGAACCGGGCTGTTGCTCTCTGGGCCCCCAGTGAGGCCCCAACACCCTAGCAGTCTTGAGAATCAAGGCTGTCCATCACCCCAAGCTCTGAATCCCTCCTTTGCGGGACTTGACAAGGCTCCCAAAGGAGGCCTCTTCCCATTCTCTGGGAATTAAAACAGGATTTCAGTTGGAACACAGCCTTCCGACGGAACACTCACAAGGCAGGTTTCTGCACTCAGGTGGTGAAACTGCGAATCAAAAGGACATCTTCATGTCCTGAGATAAGCACCCCTTTATCTTTCCCTCTCCTTGGTCCTGCCAGGAGATCTGAGTGCAGGCTGTGCCGCATGCAGGCCACAGGAGCCGGAAGGGATCTGAGGGAGGCTGAGTCCTCGGCACCACAAGGACCTTTCTGGGCTCCAGGTGGGCATGGGCCCCTTTGCTTCTGAGGGTGGGGGCACTGGGAGAGAGGCAGGAGTAGAAGGATCTTGTTGCACATCTCCTGGTTCCTATGCAACCCCCAGCCACCTTTCACCCTGAGCCATGGTGCCACAAGAGGGGAAGAGCTGGGCTGTACCTGAGCACCTCCAGGATGGCCCTGTGTGCCTCGTCACGGTTCTTCATGCCCACCAGGCTGGTGGCCCATTGCTGCAGGATGTGCTTCTTCTCTACGTTGATGGCATCTATTTCCATTGAGGCCTGCGGCAGGATGGGGCACACCCAGGGATGAAGAATGCCACGACCCATGCTTTACTTAGTTTACCCTAACCACACATCAGCAAGAGGCAACAGGAAACATGACGCAGCTTTAAAGAAGCCTGGAGCTTCCATCTGTGCCTCAGTGCAAGGCCTGGGGTGGTCAGTGCTTAGGAGAGAGGAGGGGAGGAAGACACTGGCCAGTACCAAGGGAGCATATGCCCGACCTGATACCAAGGTGGGACTTGGTGGGCATCATTGACAGCGGCTGCGGTCACATAGGCCTGAGCCCCTGCCTGCCTGTGAAAGCCCATGTCCAAAGTAGAAGCATCTGTGGGATTTACTACAAGGGCACAGAGGGTTCATTTACTCTTGGGGCACAGAGGTTGAGGGGTGGTATGAGTCCAGCATGCCACCAATGTTAGTGTGCTCTGGCCAGGCCACCTTAACCCCTGGTGTCTTGATGTCACCAGCTGTGACATGGGTCCAGTGGCAGCACTTCCTTCCTCCTTTTGGGTCAGATGGGTTGATGCCTGGCTGCCCGGCCTAGCCTTGCCTTCAGAGTTTGCAGGGTACTAGGAACATTCTCACGGAGCCTTCCTAATCAATTATCATGACTTCAGCAAGTTGCTGTTGCTGAGCTAGCGGACACCAGTGACTGTGTGCACAATTCCTGCCCACAGGACACTCCAGTGTGAGGTCACCATGGACCAGAGCATTCACAGGAAAGACACAGACCCTGCTGAGCAGCAAGGCGGTGTCACCCTGGAAGCTACTCCTCTCAACCAGGAGTTTTTTAAATCATTCGCTCACCACTACTTATTACAGTGCAGAGAATGGCATGAATTAAGTACACTATGACTAGAGAGGCATTTTTGTATGGGTTAAGTTATTCACTAAGGTGCCTGCTCTGTGTCACTGAGCAGGGTGTGCACTGTCCAAAAGGACTGGAAAGCCGGCAAGTGGGGGCCTGAACCCAGCCAGGCTCCTCCCCTTCTGGGCCTGTGATGCCAGCCAGCCTCAGGGGCCCTCTCCCACAGTGCTCCCCGAGGCTGCCAATGTGCCAGTCAAGATGTGAAAATCACTACACTGAGTCTCCATTAAAATAAAAAAGGAAATAAGGGTACATGCCATATAGCTAGAATATGCAAACAAGCAAGAGAGTAACATAAATACCAGTCACTCCACTTCTTAGAGATAACTGCTGGTAACTTCTCATGCCCTTAGATGTGTTTATGTGCACGCCTGCATGTGTACAGGGTGTCACATTCTATACACTGTTTTGCAAGCTATGAAAATTCGCACACTGTGCACATTTCCATGTCGTTAAATATTGACTTTTTTGCTGATGTATCCTTGTTTATTCAACTAACACCATCTTCCCTAACATGTATAACACATGGATCTGCATTATTTTCCCAGTCAGTCTCTTCTTATTTTGCTTCTGGTGTTTTCATTGTAAAACATGTCATTTGCATGCAAGTGGGGTCATGTCCTTGGAATGAAGTCCGTATAATGACATTCCGGAGGATGTGCCACTAATGAAACACTACCCCTGATGAAGACCCCAAGACAGTCAGTGTTGAGGGGCCCAGCTTCCTTCTGGTCCCTCATCATTGCCAGCCTGGTGGGGACCCACCTGCCTTTTCTACTGGCCGCTCACTGGGTCATTTGGGGACATCTGAGGTGTGTCTGCCACATCAACATTGGGGGTCCTGGGAAGGAAGGCTGGGTCTGCCTTGGGGCCACTGCTGGTCAGAGGGGCAGAGGCACAAATAGGCCAGTGTCTGACCCATCTTCAGAGCCTCCTCACACCCCTGTGGGAGTTTAGGTGTGGCCTGTTCCCTCTCAGGAGACCCTCGAGAGAAACTGAACCCTCAAGAGATGTTAGGAGGTGAGCCCTGCCTTCGAGGGAGGGCCAATCCACAGATGGAGAGCTGGTATCCACAGGAGCCAGCATGGCTGGGTGTCTCATGCTCTTTGTTTGCACCAGGTGACACCTTGCACTGCATCAGGATCACACGGAGAGAAAGCTTCACCACAGTGGGCCCTCGTGTCTGGATCAGCACTGTGAGCCAACATCAACTCCTTTTCTCTATAACCCCTACTTTGTGGTACTGCGCTATTAACAACAGAAAACATGGACAAGCCCCATATTTGCTATTGCTTCTAAGCCTATACTCTCTTGCGCGTTCCTCCTCTTCATTTCAGTCATGGTGTTCTCAACCTATGGAGGTTTTTTCACGGTGAGATCCACGCAGGACCCTTTCCTGTGTGCTTCTGCCTTTGCGGTGGTGTGTGGAAAAGACCCTTAGATCCAGGAGTAGGCAAATGTTTTCCTTTGGGTTTTTTTCTGGTACGTCTCTCCCATCTAAATACTTGATTCCACTGGAATTTATTTTAGTATCTTGTATGAGGAAAAGATTTAATTTTCCAAATGATTAACCAAGTGTCCTGACAGTTTTCTCTGCTTATTTGTAACCTGTGGAATTCTCTATTAGCCTTGGCTTGTTCTGCCAGGCTGCAGAGGCTGGCCTGCCTATTCTTGATCCCAGTAACACATTAATTTGGCTTCTAGAGCTCTATGGTATATTTTAATATTTGGGAGGGAAGTGCCAGGGTGAACCCCATTTCCAC
Organism: Chinchilla lanigera; assembly: GCF_000276665.1. NCBI lineage: Eukaryota > Metazoa > Chordata > Mammalia > Rodentia > Chinchillidae > Chinchilla > Chinchilla lanigera. The sequence goes on from NW_004955506.1 coordinate 2,811,290, forward strand.
TTTGTCTAGGACTCTTCCTGGTTTGTACGGAAAGACTTGTGTTTTAGGAAATCCTTAGGCCCCAGGCAAACTAAGACAACTGGTCACCCTACCAGAGCCTTCCCTTCCAAAGCAATTCTTGGCTAGCACTCATAATGTATTTTTCAGATAAACTCAAGAATCATTGCGTCCTTCAACATTTTTGCCAGCACTGTGGATGGAACCCAAGGCCTTATGTATGCTAGGCAAGTGCTCTACTGAAGTGGGAAAAAGAACCAAGCCAACGCCATGTTGTACTCAGGCATTAGAGCTTAAGTTACTGTTTCCTTAAGTTTGTTTCTTGTAAATGTTGTCATAGTTACCTAACCTGCTATCACCCCATGCTTTGTCATAAGACTGCTTGTTCCCTACATAAAATGTCAAACACCTTTGATCCTTTGTCACAAGCTAAGCCCATGCTTTGTAGGAGTATTTCTGTAGCTGCACTAAATCATATCAGAAAAAACCTAATCACCTCCTCCAGACCCAGAACTAGAACTGTATAAATATTCTCCCCTTCTGTCCTTTGGGGTTGGTGCTTGGTCATGTACTGGGAGCCCACCACCACCAGCTAATAAACTTGCTTGTTTCTGCATCTGGCCTCTGTGGGTGACTCAATTAAATAAGTGTGTTTGCTGCAACACCACCATTGAGCTACATCTCCATCTTCATCCTATCAAAAAATCACTGTTGTTAATTTAAAAACTGCTCTCCTCCCCAATTCTGCCTGGAGCACATTCCAGATTGATTTTACTTCCAGGCTGGTGTGCACAGGTATGGTATGAAGTCTTCTAGTCCTCTCTCCTACCTTTGCCCTGGCACCAGGCATGCTGTTCCTTGATCAGATGTGCCTTCCTTTCTTTCAGTAAAAGTTTGTTTCCTCCATGCTACTCCTTCACACGTAAATGCAGAAGGTGACTCAAGATTTAAAAATAAAACAACACACACACACACAAAGAGTCACAGTGTGGGCCTCCACAGAGCTGACTCTGGTGCTCTGGGGGAGAGGTGGGTGCTGCCTGGGAATGCTGGCTGCCCATGGGACAGAGAGTGACTAGAAGACTCCAGTCCTTCCAGGAAGGGGCCTATGGTTGGCTAAGGAACTTGCTCAGGATCTCCCAGCAAGCTGGTACTGGAAGTGCTGGAGAGAGTGGAATCCTTCGCTTCTGGCCATCGATCAGCTGGAATCTCCTGGAGCCTATTTGGGGGACCTCTTCAGACCCCATGTGGGGACAATGTCATGAAATTATATGGCACTCTGCGCAACAGAACAATCCTAGCCATGGTGACACACAGTAGCCCTCCAGTAGAGGAATGTGAACATGATATGCCTAGGCAGGAAGTTCCAGCATAGCCTCAAAGGCCAGGAACCAGTAGGTGGAACATTTGGAGCAGCTGGAGCACGTGTTATTTTATTTTTGGCACCTGGAATCGAATTCAGGACCTTGTGCTTGACACTGGGGATGGCAAGGGATACGCAGCTGCTTAAGAAGCACTGTGTGTAAGGCCCTCTCTGAACTCAGGTTTGAGCCTTGCTGAGAACACAATTGGCCTTGTCATGCATTCATCAACACTCACACACTAAATGGGGACATCTGCCCCTCCCAGTTGTAGGGCTGCCCTTACCTCGCTCACCACTTTCCTTAAAAGCCTGGTGTCCTCAGCTTGGGCAATGTACTGAGCCTCCAACAAAGAGATGTTCTCTTCCAGCTGGTTGGCCCGTGTGGTGAGCTGGTCCACATACAGGTCCTGAGAAGCAGGGTGAGAAGAGGCACAGTCAGCACCCATCTGGACAAGTGACACCAACTGTTGGCCCAAGGGAGCATGACCAAGGTGGCCACCACCACCTTCCACGGCAGCGTTCAGGGAGTCAAAGGTCAGTAATGAACATGCACTGCGTTTGCAGAATACCTGTTTTTTCTTCTCCACCTCTGCCCGCATCCTCTCCACCTCAGCTTTCTTCACCACCTGCTTCATCACCGAGATGTCATCATGCAGGTCTTGGTCGATGTTCTGCATGTAGAAGAGGTGCAGGGCCAGGTTCTCCATCTCCATCTGCAGGGCTACCACTGCGGGGGAGAGGTCACTCTGTATCTCCCATGGCCTGGAGCCCTCCTGTCAGCATGGGGCAGGACTGGGAGCTGATTTCAACTGTAAAGACTCAGGCTTTGGCACCAAACAATGCACCATCTTGTTGGAGGGAGAAAAGAGACCAAAATACAGGCAATCCATGTCCACCACTGCAACAAGCTGTCTCACTACCACACAGCAGAGACGCCCCCACCTTGGCCTAAGGATGCCCCAAATAATGCCCAGTGATAAGCCTCATGTCCATTTCATAGATTTCTTACCAGCTAAAGGGCTCAGAGCTCAGGGAGTCACACTGACATGGCCGGGGCCAGTGCAGGCCAGCAAGGACAAGGCAACCCTTTCCATCCCACCAGAGTTCTATAGCACATTTTTGTCAGTGCTCCCAGAAGAGATTGAACCCCAAATTCTTTTTAGTAAAACTCACATAAGACTGATGTATCAAAGCCAGTCTGGCCAATCTACGAGAGTTTGTTTCAAAATTTCAGAAAGTGCTGATGGTCCCAATGCTGGGGTGACTGGGCTGTGGGGATCGCTGCAGGTTTGAGGCCAGCCTGGGCTCCATGGTGAGTTTAAGACCAGCCTGCACTACATGGTGAGACCTTGTCTCAAAAAATAAAAAGATAAAAGAAAAACCTATTTGTGCTGTATTTATTTGAAATGTTAGAAAAAGTCAGTCTATCCTTTTTGATGAGTTGTGGGCCTCTATCCTGGGCTGATGAGAAACTGGAGAAGAGCAGTATTTCCTGTTAGGTGATTGGGTATCAGATTCCAGGATTATATAGGTGCTTTTGATCATCTTAGGGACTTTTCTGATATGAACAGTAATGATTCCATAACAACAAAAGACGAGCTATAAAACAAAATCAGCAGAGTCTTAGTAAGCAGAGGTTCCTACAACTCCAATATGTAAAAAGTTCTCTCTGTGCATTAATTTTCCAGATACCCTATATTATTATCTTTTTTTGGTGGGGGGACCTGGGACTTGAACTCAGGACCTCACACTTAAAAAAAAAGGGACATCATGCTTGCCAGGTAGATGCTGCACTGCTGAGCAATATCCTTGGCCCCCTATGTTCTTAAAGGAGTATCATTCTCCATGGAATGTGAGTCATTTAAAATATGTAACAGCGTGCTATTCAAAGTTAGTTGTAAGTGAGTTAGTGCTAAGCAAATTGAGTGATACCATTTTTGTAAAGCTGTTCACATGAATAATAAATACTACTGATGAGGAAGAGAAAAAAGTGCTAGAGTGTAGCTCAGTGGTGGAGCACCTGCTTAGCATTCATGAGGCTCTGGGGTCAACTGCCAGCACCACAAAACAAATACACAAAGAAAAAAACTCGAAAGAAATGTTTTTAAAAATAAAACATCACTGCCAGGTGTAGTGGCACATATCTGTAATCCCTGCACTATGGGGGACTGAGGTAGGAGGACCACTAGTTTAAGCAACACAGTGACTTAGTGAGATTTCATCTTAAAAGAAAAAATAAACAAGAGCTAAGGATGTAGCTTAGTGCGAAGGCCCTGGGTTTGGTCTCCAACACTGAAACAAACATCTCCGTGCAGCTTCCAACAGCAGAAAACGCTCTTGCTTCCGCAGGGGGCAAGTTCCAGTGGAGTTGTGTGGGGAAGGGAAGTGGAGAAGGGGTCGGGGGTTGTTCTGGGCCTCCGCACACAGCACCACTTTCTTCCTCTGGCTGCTGTAAGATTTTCTCTTTCGCTAGTTTTAGCCAGTTTGACTAGGACAGGTCTGGAGCAGTTTTCCTCAGCCACCCAGTGCTTGGGGTTGCTGAGCTGGGAACAGTGGGTTCACAGCTTTCTCCAACCGCGACTTCTGAAAGTTCTCCCTGTTCTCCTCTCCTGTCCCTATCCCAGTCTCTGCCATCCCTGCATGTGAAGCCACATGGAGGAGCACAGCTCCCAAGGGTCTGTCTCTCTCCCACTTCCGCCTTTGTCTCCTCTCTGATTCCTTTTGGGCAGTTTCTGTCACAGTGATTTCCAGCCACTAACCCCAAGGCACATTTTCACTATGACTTATTTGTGAAAATGCTGTAAGGAAGTGTGTGCCCACTTGATCTGTGGGAAGGGCCTGCTGATTGGCCTGCGGGGAGACAGAGCCCTGCCCCTCAGCACCGTGGATGAGATGCACTTGGACACCAGGTCTGATAGAGGTGACTAAGGTCAAATGAGGTCGTGAGGGAAGGACCGTAAAGAGAGGAGATCAGGGCACAGACACACGCAGAGTGGTGACCGTGGGAGGACACAGGGAGAAGACACCGTCCACCAACCAAGCAGAGGTCCTGGGAGAGCCAGCATGGCCGACTCTCTGATCTCAGACTTCTGGTCCCTAGGATTCTGTGAAAATAAAGTTCAGTGGTTTAGGGCTGTCTAGTCCCTGGAGCTATGTATGGCAGCCCAAGCGGACTAGTTCACCCTTCCCCTAAGTGTGCAAGAGCGTGTATTTGCACACTTCCAAAAGGGGACTGAGTTCAACCCCTCTTCTTTGCTGGCTGAGTAGCTAGAAAATCAATATTTCCAATAGTCTTTTAAGTTGCTATCCTTTTAACTATTAGTAAAGATAGTTTAACTATTAGTAAAGATAACCCTTTTTCTTTGTGGTTTTGGTTCCAGGGGTCTTTTTCACTTTTTGAATTTCCTGCTCATCTCCCTTTTCCTGCTGGGATATTAGTCTTTTGTGGACTTGCTCCCAAGAGCTCTTTGGGGAATAAAAACATGGCAAGCAGAATGTTAATGGCTTCCACAACTTTGCCCCCAGTGGGAGTCTGTGACTATGGTACATGCTACAAAGGGAAGATTATCAACGGCCTGGCAAGGGAGCCCTTCCTCCCTGCCTTTCTCCTCCTTCTCCTTCTTTTCCCTTCCTCTTCCTCCTTTCCTTTTCTTCATCCTTCTTCCTTTCCCTCTTCCTTTTCGACTTGTCTTTTTAGACAAGGTCTCACTTTGGTCATCTTGCCTCAGCCTCTAGAGTACTGAGAATATAGTGTCACCATAGTTGCTGGTGAGCCCTTTGAGAGCAGAGTGGTCCCTCCAGCTTGCCGTAGAGAATCAGAAAGTCTCCGAGGGTGGAAGGGAATAGACATGAATAAATTCTCTGCAGCTGACTTAAAAGTGGAGGCTGTATGGTGAGGAACATGGGTGGGCTCTAAGAGTGAGTGAGCATAACCCCTGTAGGTAAGGAAGTGGGCCCCTGCCCTGTGGGAACAAGGGACCAAGTTCTGCCAACAACATGAATGAGCTTGGGAGCTGATTTCCCCCTGGAACTTCCCCACAATCCTGCCTTGCCACCTCCAGCGCAGAGACCCTGGATCACAGACCCTGACCCACAGACCCTGACTCACAGACTCTGACCCACAGACTGGGAGCTCAGTCAGGAACCATGGGGGCTTCAAGCACTAAGTTTGTGGGAAGCAACAGAAATCAATGCAGATGATTTGGACACTGTTAGGGATGTTTCAAATATTTTTCCCAATTTGAGTTTGACTTCTAACTTTATTGTGCTTCTAGACAGGTTAAGTCCTATTCTTTTATATAATCAAATCTGTCCAACTCTCTGTCTTGGCATCTTGCCTAGCAAGACCCTCCTTACCCCCAAAGATAATCTTACATACTGTCCTCTTCTTCTGTGCTTTTCTTAAATCTTTCTTGGTACCTCAGACTTATTCTCTATGTAGTGTGACACAGAAATCTAAGGGTTGTTCTTTGTTTTTTTTTTCCGATTTCCAGGTAGTCAATATTTACAGACTTAAAAAATGCAATCTGAACAGCATGCAGCTTGCAATCACTAAACTCCAAAGTGAATTTCCTTAATGTTCTCTTTAACTAGCTGAAATTGCTCAGGGGATCAGCTGTCTGTTTTTCTTCGGGACTGTTTTGTATTTATTATTATGGATCTATATGATGCCTGACACCAGAAATGTTTTTCATTACCCTTTTTTCCTCAAAATTTTCTTGGACAGTCCTGTGCATTTAGTCTCCCGAGTGAAATTTAAAATCAATTTGTTAAGAGCAAAGGGCTTTGGGGCTGGGGATTTAGCTCAGCGGCAAAAGCACCTGCCTGGCAAGCGCAAGGTCATGAGTTCGATTCCTGGTACCGGAAGAAAAGACCAAAAAAAAAAAAAGAGCAAAGGGCTTTTATGTCTGGATATGGAATAATCTCCACTCCAAGGTGTGAAGTGAAAAATGGCAAGAACAGAGCAGTGAGTATAAAAATTCTCTGTTTAAGTTATAAAGAGAGAGAGACACACATACACCCAAGCACACACACTCTGTGATTCTGCTTATACATGTAAACATATCTTTAAAAAAATACTTGGGAGTAGAAGGTGCTGGTTGTATCTGGGGGGCTGGTAGCTGGGAGATGGGGAGGGAGCAGGCTTTTCACCTCAGTGCTCCCGAATTTTGAACTTCTATTGTTTCAAAATAAGTGAACACTTATGTTAAATAAATTTAAGTCCATCAAAAACATCTTATTACAGGTCTTTTCTCTCCATTTTTGGTTAGAATGGCTAAGGGTTTGTCTATTTTATTACTTGAAGAACCAAATCTTCAATTCATTAATTCTTTGTTTTCTGTTTATTTGTTTGCCTAAATTTCATTGATTTTTTTCCTCTGATCTTTACAACTTGCTTTTTTGTACTGACTTTGGGTTTGGACTATTTCTTGTTTTTCTAGGCTCTTAAGGTGCATTGTTAGGTTATATATTTGGGTCACTCTGTGTATGTGATGTGGGCGTTCATGGGTATAAACTTTCCTCTTCAGAGCTGCTTTCATTGTGTGCCATATATTCTGGTGTATTGTATTGGCATTATTATTTAGTTTTCTCCAAAACAATGGGAGAGAAAAGACTCAAATCAGTGCATTAGAAATTAAAAAGGTGAAATCATAACACACAGTGCTAAAATCATAAATATTGTTAAAAACTAAACATTATTAACTTTGTAAATCTGTACACCAATAAATTTGAGAATTTAGAAGAAATGGATAGATTCTCAGATACATATGAATTACCAAAATTGAAACAAGAAGATTTAAAAACCCTGAACAAACCAGGAACGGTGGCACATGCCTGTAATTCCAGCACCGAGGAGGCTGAGGCAGGAGGATCACTGCAAATTTGAGGCCAGCCTAGGCTACAAAGTGAGTTCAAGGCCAAGGTGAACTACATAGTGAAACTGTATCTCAAAAAAATAAAAAAATCAAAACCTTAAACAGTCCAATGACAGGCAATGAAACTGAAGCAGTAATAACTTACTAACCAAGAAAAGCCCAAGTCCAAACAGGTTCACTGCTGTATTCTACATAAACTTCAGGGAAGTTCTAACACTAATACTCCCCAAGATTTTTTTTTTTAATGAAATTGAAAGGAAAGTATTCCCAAAGTCATTCCTGGAAACTACTGTTAACCTGATTCTGAAACCAGACAAGGATCCAACCAAAACAGAGAATTATAGACAAACTTTTAAAATGAATATAGATACAAAAATCCTCAGCAAGATACTGGCAAACAGAATGCAACAAACCATGAGAAAGATCATATATCACTGACCAAGCAGGGTCCATCTCAGGGAAACAAAGATGGCTCAACGTATGCAAATTAATAAATGATATTCATTGCATAAAGAGAAGGAAGGACAAAAACCACTTGGTCAGCTCAGTAGACACAGAAAAAGCCTTTGACAAAACCCAGCATCCTTTCATAATAAAAACTCTGCAAGAAAGGTATAGAATGTCTTTACCTCAACATGATAAAGCCATTTATAACCAACCTCCTGCTAACATCATATTAAATGAGGAAATACTGAAAGCCTTCCCTCTAAAGTCAGGAACAAGACAAGGATGCCCACTATCACCACTCCTGTTCAGTATAGTACTTGAAGCAAGGGTTGGGGATACACCTCAGTGGCATAAGCGCCTGCCTGGCAAATGCAAGGTCCTGACTTCGATCCCCAGTACCACAAAAAAAAAAAAAAAAAAAGCTTAGTACTTGAAGCACTAGTAAGCCTAATTGGGCAAGAAAAGGGAATAAAAAGGGTATGTATAGGAAAGGAAGAAGTCAAATTAGCTATCATTATTTGCAAATTACACAATTCTCTGCATAGAAGGTCCCAAAATATCTTCTAAATAGCCACCAAAAGACTCTTGGAATTAATAACCACATTCAGTAATATTATAGCAAGACAAAAAATCAACACACAAGAATCAATACTAATATTGATACTAATCAATACTAATAATGAACTCTTAAAAAAGAAATTAAGGAAAATATTATTCACAATAACACTAAGAAAAATTAAATACTTAGGAATTAACCTAATTGAGGAAGTAAAAGAACTCTACAGTGACAGCTACAGTACTTTGAAAAAGGAAACTGAAGAAGATATCAGAAAATGAAAAGATATTCCCCATTCTTGGATAGGCAGAACCAATATAGTCAAAATGGCAAGGATTTTTTGAACAGAACCCAGGTTGCACAGTAGTCCCAAAATCAACAAATAAGATCATATCAAATAAAAAAGCTTTTGCACATTCTTCCAAAATTAATATGCAGATTTAATGCAATCCCAGTCAAAACACGAATAGCCTTTTTCACAAGTTGGGGAAAACAATCCTAAAACAAAACAAAACAAAACAAGACCCAGAATAGCAAAAGCAATCCTGGGTAAAAAAGAGCAAAGTGAGAGGCATTATCATCCCAGATCTGAAGTTATATTACAAAGCTACTATAATAAAAACAGCATGATACCAGCATAGAAAACAGACATGAGGATCAATGAAAAAGAATAGAGGATACAGAAACGATCCCAAGTACATTCAACTATTTGATCTTTGACAAAAGGGCCAAAAAACACAGACTGGAAGAAAGGTAGCCTCTTTAATAAATGGTGTTGGAAAAACTATCCACATGCAGAAGACTGAATGTAGACCTGTATCTCTCACCATGTACTAAACTTTAATTAAAATGGTTTAAAGAACTAAATATTAAACAAGAAAAACAATGGAGTGGAAGACAAAATAGATAAAACTCTAGGCATCGGAAAGACCTTTCTGAACAGAACCCCAGTTCCACAAGAAATAGTTCCAAGATCAACATATGTGGTATAGCAAATCAAAAAGATTTTGCACAGCAGAGAGAAACAGAGTAAAAAGACAACTTACAGAATGGGTTCCTCAGACAGAACTCACGACTTTGCGCTTGCCAGGCAGGGGCTGTGCCGCTAAGCTAAATCCCTAGCCCCTCCAGTTACTTTTCTTATTGCTGAGACAAAATACCTGATACCTAAAGCTAAAGGAGGAAAGGTTTATTGTAGCTCACAGTGTATAGAGGTTTCAGTCCATAGTTGGCTGGCTTCAAGGCAGGGTGGCAGAGGGACATCACAAAAGAGAAACTGTCAATGGCAAGCAGTCAAGAGATAGCAAAGGAGCAAGCAGCAGAAGTAGAAGCAGCTGACCTGCCTCTTCCTTCTCCATTCAGGCTGCAAGCGTACTGGTTGATGCCACCCACACCCAGGGGAGGGCTTCCCATTATCCCAATATCACACCCTTACTCCACATTAACACACTCTTACACAGCCACCTTTGAAACTCCCCACCTATGATTGCATATAGCTTTGGAGGGGGCAACTAGATACAAGCCATAACAGAGTTCATAAGAAAGATCCAAACAGAAATCCAGATTTAAAACATGACTGAAAGTATGGGCAGTCCTAGAGGACAGGGCTGAGGTAAATCTCTCGATTAATGAGAGACTCCTTAAAAACAACAAGGGAATGCCCTAGGTGACTCAAAGAGGACTAATGAGTAATTGGAATCAGTGAAAAATCAGAAGACAACATAAAGAGCATAAAAACCTGTTTACACAAGTAATAGCAGAAAACTTTCCAGACATGGAAAAAGAATTTAACAGATAAGTGAAGTATATACAACCCCAAATAGCTATGATCAGAAAAAAAAAAATTCCACACTATGTAATAATTAAGATACCAGCCAGGAGTGGTGCCACATGCCTGTAATCCCAGCACTCAGGAGGCAGAGGTAAGAGGATCATTACGAGTTCGAGGGCATCCTTGGCTACATAATGAATTCAAAGCCAGTCTGAACTACATAGCAAGACCCTGTCTCAAAATAAACAAACAAATAAAAAACCAATAATTAAAATACCAGAAATATAACACAATACCAGAATTTTAAAGCCTGCAGAGAAAAGCAACAAATCACATATAAAGGAAAACCTAACAAAATTACAACAGATTTCTCAACACAAAGCTTAAAGACAAGGAGAGCATGGAATGATATGTTTCACACTCTTAGAGGAAAGAGCTTCCAACCCAGACTGCTACATCCTACAAAATTATCTTTGAAAATTGAGAGAGAGGTAAGATACTCCTGTGATAAAGGAAACCTAAAGAAATCCATGACCACCAAACCAATACTCCAAAATATTCTCAAGTCTATCCTAGAAGGAGATAATGAAACTAACAATGCCAAAAGAGCCAATAAAATGAACACATCAAGTAGGGCTACCAGTTAAGTAGAAGGGAAAGAAAGTAAAATAGCAACAGGAAATTCATACAATACCTAACAGTGATGAGTATGAATGTAATTGTACTCAACTCGTCAGTCAAAAGACACAAGACATGGTGCATACAACAAACACATTTAACGCACAAAAAATTCAGAGACTAAAAATCAAAGGATAGAAAACAATATTCCATGCAATGGGAACCTAAAAACAAGCAGAAGTAGCTATCCTATTTTCTGACAAAGTGAATTTTAAGCCAAAGCTGATTAAAAGAGGCACAGAAGGACATCACACATTGGTTAATGGAACTATTCAACAAGAAGAGATAACAATTACAAACATTTATGCAGTGTATCCAACTTTATAAAACAAACTTTAATGGACATAAAAGATCAGATAAATATCAATACAATTATAGTTGGGGGATCTCAATAGCTCACTATCCCAAACAGACAGATCAACTAGAAAAAAAATCAATAAAGAAATATCAAAGTGGAACTAAATCTTTTAAAAGAAAGTGATTTTATATATATATATATATATATATATATATATATATATAGAGAGAGAGAGAGAGAGAGAGAGAGTGTGTGTTCTACCCCAAAACAACAGAATATACATTCTTTTTGGTTGATATGGTACTTTTGCCAACACAGACCGCATACTAGCTAATAAAGCAAGCAAGCCGAAGTAAATACAAACAAACTGAAATTTTACCATGCGTATTATCAGATAATAGTGCAATCAAACAAAATCTACAGCAACAGAAACTATGCAAACACATGGAAATTAAACAACACACATCTGAATAATCAATAAGCTACAGACAAAATTAAGGAAGAAATAAGAAGGCTCTTAGAATTCAATGATAATGCAAGTACAACATACCAGAACTTGTGGGCCACAATGGAAGCAGTCCTGGGAGGGAAGTTTATAGCAGTGAATGCTTGCTCACATCAGAAAAAGAGAACAAACCTAAATAAATAACCTAATGATGCATCTCAAGATTCAAGATCTTAGAAAAACCAGAATGATCCAAATTTGGAGCTTGTACAAGGAAGAAAAATCACATAGATCAGAGCAGAAATTAATAAAATGGAGACCAGGAAAAAAACAATATGAAGAATCAATGAATTAAAGAGCTGGTTCTTTAAAAGAATAAATAAAATCAATATCCTAGAGCCAATCTTACCAAAAAGTAAAAAGAAGAGACACAAATTAATGCAAATAGAAGTGAAATAGGTAAAATCACAATGTACACTGCCAAAATCTAGAAAGTTATCAGCAACTACTGCACAAATATATATAACCAAACAACTGGAGAACTCAGAAGAAATGGTGAGATTCCTAGATATATACAAATTGCCAAAATTGAACCAATAAGGCTCTAAAATCTTGAACAATTTAATAACAGGCAATGAAATTGAAGCAGTAATAAAAAAGAAAAACTACCAATTAAGAAAAGTCCAGGACCTGATAGATTCATAGCCAAATTCTGCAAGAACTTCAGAGAAGCCAATACACCTCAAACTTTTTAATGAAATTGAGAGAGAACAAGTACTATCAAAATCATTCTTGGAAGGTAATATTAGCTTGATCCACAAACCAGACTAGGATCCAACCAAAAAAGAGAATTATAAGCCAATTTCTGTAATGAACATAGGTGTGAAAATCCTTAACAAGGTACTGGTAGACAGAATGCAACAAATCATCAAAAAGATCATACACCATGATCAGTAAGCTTCATTCCAGGGATGCAAGGATGGTTCAACATACACAAATCAATAAATGTAATTCATCACATAAACAGAAAGACACAAACCACATGATCATCTCAATAGACATAGAAAAAGCCTTTGTTAAAATCCAATATCTGTTCTTGATAAAAACCCTGAAGAAAGTAAGTATAGAAGGACTTTATTCAGCATAATAAAAGCCCTTTATGCTGCTGACATCACATTAAGCTGGGGAAAACTGAAAGCTTTCCCTCTAAAATCAGTAACAAGACAAGGATGTCCACTATCACCACTCCCATTCAACACAGCCCTTGAAACATTGGCACGACCCTTTACTTGTAAGACCCAAAAACTCCACCAAAAGACTCAGAATTTATAGCTATATTCAAGATACAAAATGAACACACAGAAATCAATAGCATTCTTATACACTAATAATGAACCTACTGAAAAAGAAACACCATTCACAATAGCAGCAAGAAAAATTAAATACTTACATAGTAACCTAAGTAAGGAAGTGAAATACCTCTACAATGAAAATTACATCACTCTGAAAAAGAAAATTGAAGAGGATATCAGAAAATAGAAGCCAGACGTGGTGGCACATGCCTGTAATCCCAGCACTTGGGAGGCTGAGGCAGGAGGATCATTGTGAGTTTGAGGCCAGCCTGGGCTACAAAGTGAGCTCGAGGTCAGCCTGAACTGCACAGTGAAACTCTGTCTCAAAAAAAGACAAAAAAAAAGAAAGAAAAAGAAAATAGAAAGGTACATCCTGTTCCCGGGTAGGCAAAGCCAACATAATCAAAATGGCTATATCTCCAAAACCGATACACAGGTTTAATGCAATCCCAATCAAAATACAAATAGCATTTCTCACAGAGCCAGAGGAAAAAGATCTTAAAATTTACATGGAATCAGAAGTGATCTAGAATAGTGAAATCAAGCCTAAGTAACAAAAGCAAAGCAGGTGGAATCACAATCCTAGACTTGTAGTGATATTACAAAGCTACAGTGATTAAAACAGCATGGTACTGGCACAAAAACAGACATGTAATGTAGATCAGTGGATTAGAAGAAGCAGAAACAACTCCAGGCACATATTGTTATTTGATCTTTGACAAAGGAGCCAGAAATATACACTGGAGGAAAGAAAACCTCATTAATAAATGGTGCTGGGATAGCCGACTATTCGCATGCAGAAGATTGAGTCTACACCTATATTTCTCACTATGCCCTAAACTAAAATAAAAATGACTCAAAGATCCAAATATTAAAATAGAAACAATCTCCTTGAAGATAAAAATATACATATCTTTTGATGACATAGGCACAGGCAAGGATTTTCTGAGCAGAACCCAATGGCACAAGAAACAATACTAAGAATCAACAAATGAAATCATATCAAATTTAAAAGCTTTTGCACAGCAAACGAAACAACCAACAGAGTAAAAAGACAAACTACAGAATGGGAAAAATATTTTGCCAGCTATTCCATGGACAGAGAACTAACTTGCTGTTTATATACAAAAAACTCAAAAAGTTAGACTCCCCAATAATAAAAGATCCAATAAAAAATAGACATCTGGAATGAACAGACCCTTCTCAGAAGAATTAGTACAAATGGCCAGTACATACATGAAAAAATGCTCAACACTGCTGGCCATCAGAGAAATTAAAACTACACTGAGATATCATCTTACTTCAGAAAGAATGACTATCATCAAAAAAATCTAATAATAACAAGTGTTGGTGAGGATGTGGGAAAAAAGGATTTCCTTTACATTGTTGGTGAGAGTGTAAACTAGTACAACCATTATGGAAAGAAGTGCGGCAATTCCTCAAAAAACTAAAAATAGAAAGTTCATTTGACCCAGCTATTCCCCCTCAAGGTATCTTTCCAAAAGAGAATTGTCTTATTATAGAGGTACATACATAGACATGTTCATAGCGGCACAATTCATAACAGCTACGTCTCGGAAACAGTATATGCCCATAAACAGATGAATGGATAAGGAAATGTGGTATTTATACACAATAGAATATTATACTGCCATAAAGAAAGATAAACTTGAGGCCTTCATAGATAAATGGATGCAACTTGAGAACATAATGTTAAGTGAAATAAGTCAGACACACAAACTTAAAATCACATGGTTTCTCTTTTATGCGAAACCTGGAGTAAAAATGCAAATTAGAATAAAAGATAGATAATAGAAAATAGGGAGATAAATTGTTCTCAAAGGGGAATGGGTAGAGAGATGGAAGAAGAGGAGAGGGAGGAGAGAGATGGGGATGAATAAAGGAGTTGGGGTGTGTCATGGACATGTACCAACTGTCCACAAAGAATGTAAATGTTATGCACTACACACATATTCTAATAAACTGAAATTTAAAAAAATTTAACCACCTCATTATGGATCTTGACTAGAATTGTATTAGATGTACCTTTAATTTGGAGAAAAATGATGCTTTTATATTATGAATCTTTTGGTCCAGGGCTGCTCTATTTATCTAAATCCGTTCTATGTCCTAAAGTGAAGTTTGATTGTTTAATGTCTAGATAGTCTCAATCACTTCTTCTTGGGCTTAATCCTATGAACCCTGGAGCTGCTTTCTCAAGTTGTTGCAACTACTGTGGATGAGATATTTTAAAAATCATAATTCTCAACCGGGTACTGCTCAGATAGAAGAAAACTATAACGTAGTATCATGGTATTTTCCTGATTTCTTCTACTGGTATTTCTACCAGCTTCTCATTAGTTATTGCGGCTCTTCTAGGTGTCAGCTGTGTCCCTGGGGTGGGTGAAAATGCCAGCAGCTTATTTCCAAATCAACATCTCATTGTCCACGTTTTCTTGCTGTCTGGGCTCTCCAGTCCCACTGGCTGTACTCTCAGCCCAGTCTGATTTTAGCAGCAATGTCTGTGCTTTCCACAGGGTGCAAGTTTCTTGTTTCCGCTAGATGTCCGAAGAACTTGCCTTCTGCCCTGGCTGTGGGATGGGTAGGTTTTGTCAAATGCCCATTTGGCCTCCACCCAGGAAGCTTTTTCCCTGTATTTAATTTGTTAACATATGTGTTAACTTTGTAGATCACTTATGGCAAATGACTTCCATATTCCAGAAGTGAATCCTACCCAGCTTTGGGGTATTTTTCTTTTGATATATTGCCAAACTTATTTTGCTAATACTTGGGATTTTCGCAGCTCATAAATGGGATTGCTTCATGGTTCTCTGGACTCATGTGTTGCCGGTTTTTGCAACAAGCATTATGCTGAGTATTTTGGGACAAGACTGGGAGTGTGCCCCAAATTTTTGCTCCTGGAGGACTGAGTAACCTCAAAATTGTTATTCCTTAAAGAGCTACTAGGACTGTCCCTTAGCACCTTCAAATGCTGGCATTCAGGACTTTCACCAATGCCCTACATTTCTTCAGTGATGCGATCAGTAGAAAGTATAGCCTTGAAAGAAAGTGATAATTCTTCAGAATTGTTCTCCATCTCAACATGTATGTTACTTGTGTTATCCCTTCTTTGGGAACATGCCAGATTTTGTCGTTTATGGTCATTTAAAAATAGTAAGCAGTTTTATTTATCACGTCAATCCATATTTGATTTTTTTTATGTCACCAGCTTCAGCTTATTGTCTTTATTCATTTATTCTTCTTTTGGCTTATTTGCTCCTTATAGCTTCTTGACTAGGATATTTGTCCTCGGTGTTGTTTGTGAAATGCACACAACACCCTGCGGGCCATCGAGCTCATCTGAGGAGTCTGGCTGAGCTGAGCATCCTCGCCTGTGGGCGCCTTGCTGTGAAGTCCAGAGTCTGCTAGGGCAGTGCGGCCTGCCTGGGTGCCTGCTCCTCAGATGGGTGGCTCCCTGCCTTGTCTGTTCATTGGAATGGTCTGGAAGGCTTTAAAAAAGAAAGCAAGGAGCTAGATGGAATGGAGGAGCCATGCGATATTTGGGACCAGGCTGATGGCAGTAGGTATCACAGGATTGTGCCACTGGGCACGAGGTAAGAAAGTAGAAAGGATCCTCTATGATTATATACATTTCATCATATGACTACAGCCTCTGGGATCCCGGCAAAAATCCTAGCATCTAGCAGGTCTACCACCAGGAAGGCTCCCTAAAATTAACTCCAAGAAGCACAACTAAAGTCTTCCCATTCACAGGTTAGGCCACCTTTCCAGAGAGTCCAACCACCAAGTCATCAGTTTCCAAGGGCATCTGCACCGCCTTTGGAAAACATCGGACCCTCGCACTCCAGATGTCCTGGACAGCTCATCTCAGCATCCTGCTGCACAGAAGTTGCTGCACCAGCACAAAACCAAGGCAACTGAGCTCTTTTTATTACCACGTGGACAGACCATCACTGCGAACACAACAGAGCACACGGGGTCTCTTCACAATGTCACTACAAGTTGAGGCTACACCAGATACTGCAAAATCACTTTGGCTAAATGAAAACCCTTCTCTTCTGGGACAGCCAGGACTTGAAGGAGATACTCTGTGACTTGTGCCACTGCTAGCAGTTTTGACAGCCATTCTTTGCTGCAGGAAAGGCCCACAAATACGGAACCTTAATAGACGCTAGGGTATGAAGGCACAAAGAGGACATTTCATCAAACATGGGATCCTGAAACCATAAAAAGCTCACAAACTGAAGCAATGAAGGAAAGTCTGAGGATGACTACTGTGTCAAAGTATGAAGTTCTGATGAGAAATTGCTATCCAGCAGGAATTATATAAACTATCATATTAAGCTTCCAAAATGTGGGGGTTTTACTCTAGCAATTAATAATACCTTAGTTATATTACCTTAACTAACATACTTGCCTTGTTAATGCTGCAAATGTTGTTAATCTGTCTAAATTTCATGTTCATTGAAAACAACTATTATCATTCACTGGGTACAACTTCAAGATGGCCAAAAAAATGACAGGAAAGGAGTTGGTCAGCTGTTTAGCCTCCAAAAGGCCAAACCCAAGGCCTAAGAGCAGCTTGCTGCTGTATATTGAGGCCAACAGAAGCTCCGGGCATTCCTAGCAGCTGGTGACTTTAAAAATAAAAATCAGGCTGGGGATATAGTTCAGTGGCCCCCATGCCTGCCTGGTAATCGCAAGGTCCTGAGTTCGATTCCTGGTACCCAAAATACAAAACAAAAATTGAACAGATTATGCAAGGAGGGAGCAGTGATTTGGGGCATTCTTTGGCCCATAAACCATACTGTTACAACTACAGCCATGATATTAAGCAGTTATTAGTGAAATTCTGATCAAATAAAGTTGAAACGTGTAGTACGGCCTGGGACAACCATATTTTCCCTCATTCAACATTGTAGTAAGTATAGAAAATAGCTTCTACATGCTTTAAATGCCCATGTTTGGCTAGAACTGATCGTCTCTGTGGAGATAGAAACAGTGACAAAGAAGGGAGCTGCAGGGGGACCTCATTTTTTTCACTCCTGAATATTGTACCATATAGATATATTACCTGGGTTTTTTTAAATGCAAATTTATATGATTAGATTGTGAAAACTGTTTGGTCAGAGAAGGAATAACTTTACTAAATTTCAACAAAATGTCTACAGTCTCATGCACATTGGTGGATCATATTGCAAAATTGGTAACATAATTTAGTAAGAGCCCTTCAAGATGTACTTCCCTTGAACTTATGAAATTCCAGAGGTTTCTGGGTATAACATCAGTCAAAGTCAGTACTGAAATAAATTGAAACTAAAAGTAGATTTTTGAGTCACAATATTTCCAAATGACAAGTCAGTGTTTTTTAAAAATTACTGGAGCAAAAAAAAAGAAATGAAAACAATGAAAAAAGGAAAGAAAACAAACAAAAACTACTGAGGCATATCTGATTATGTTGCTTCATTTAAAAATGATAATTTTGCACCATAATATATTAATAATACACAGTATTGAAAATGTTCCATCAAATAACTGCTCTGGGAGCTCAGATAATCTCTCTGATTGGAACAGTCAGCCAGATGTGTGACTGAAGCAGGACTTGAAGGCGATAGGACTCGGAGAAAGGATGGAAAGGCTTGGTTGAGCCATTAGAGCAGTTCTCACAGTGTGGTCTGGTAATATCTACGACAGCATCACCAAAATGACTAAGGTGTCTTATTCTAGATCTGCTGAGTCAGAATTTCTGAGGTGTGGAACCAGAATATTTATTTGTACCCAGCTCCTGATAATTGTAATGCTTAGAAAAATGTAGGAATTTCTGACTCCATGTAAATATTCTCTGTGATCCTTGGATTTATACTGCAGAGACACTATATGATGACTTTAAAAAGAAAAAAGAAAGCAGTGGTCAGATCCAGAAAGGGAAATACAGAGATGGCTACACGCAATATTCAACCAGAGATCACCCATATTACCGATGCTTAATTCCATTAAAAACATTTGTAGTTTCAGTAAATACAGAGTACTTTGGTGCTGTGTTTAAAAAAAAAAAACAACGAATTAGAAAGTTTCCTTTCCATTCTTTTTTTTTTTTTTTTTTTCCTTTTGAGTGTTGGAGAGTTTCATTTCTTTGAATTCTAGAAAAAGACCAGAAAGGCAACACTGCTAGTTCCTCTCTGCTTAAAGCGAAGTCACATGTGCTTTGCAAACTTTCTGGTATGGCAAAAGCTACTTGTGTCATTGACGTTTGCCCATGTTTCCTTCTTTGATCTTCGTGTTCCACACCTGTGTCACCACTAAGTGTAACTTTAAGGTAGGAAGCTGCACACATAACCACCAATCCTTGAGGTTTTAGACTCATATTGCCACGAGCGGTTTCCAAAACAATCTGTGGCTCTTGTAATGATCATATTAATATTTAATATATCCTGACAATAATTTTATTCCAGAATCTCATGTTCACAATGTCACACTGAAATACTGAAATCTCAGTGCAAAAACAGCCATTTTATGAGATGTGAGATTTTTTTTTAGTTGCTCCTGGGAGATGAGCTGGAAGACCTGATACCTTTAATAAAACTCTGGTTCTAGTTAATATGGGATTAAATTAGGATTGCAGAAAAAGCACAGTGGTAAAAACAAACAAAAAAAAACAAAAAACAAAGCAAAGAACAGAGGATGCCTGGCCTGCCCAACCCGATCAGAAGTCCAGGCTGGCTGGTCCAGGGTTGGAGCTCCCTAGCTCCGAAGAGCAGCTGGTGGAACCCCAGGTTTGAGCACAGCCTGGATTTGCTGCGGAAGCTGCCTGGGCTCCTCCTGCTCGCAAGCCTGCAGCATTTCTTCCTTTGCCTTTGGAATTTGGAAACCTTATCAGCTGTGTATAAGTGTGTTTACTTTAAACTCCAGCTGCCCACCATGAGTCCTCCCATCCGAAGGCCCGTCTTTCCTGATTTCCTGCCATGTCCTTACCTGCCACTCTTCCCTATGAAGCCTGTCTGACAGGCAAGGACTTTCATAACCTCTTCCCCATCTCCTTCACAAAACATCCATTATTTGAGGTTTGCTGTTCTGGGGAGGATTCCTCAAGACTGGCCTTGCAGCCGAGAGTTCAGTTTTCACCAGTATTCACTGGTCTGTTCCGGCATGTTTGTTGGTGGTTGTGGGGACGGGGACTATGGTTTTTAACTCCAGGTGTCCTTCATCACTGTCATTCTCATTTTCAATGTACTGTCCCCTGAGATCTTATGCAGACACCCACTGGCATTTCCCACTCAAGTCTGCTGCTCTGCCTGCTGAGCCTAAGGGCACTCTGGTAACCCCCATTTTGATGTGGAGGCTTTGTCTTCCTCCAGGTGAGGCAGGTGACCATGGGCATTCTTGAAGGGTGGAGCACCAGGTCTCACCTAAGGCACAGCGCAGTAGCAGCAGCCCCCCAGGTCAGTGCTGACCATCACTGAGGTCTTGGGGCTGAGAAGGCAGACCCAGTGCTGACTACTGCCATCTTTGCCTGGCCAACAGCTTCTGCTCCTGCCCTGTCCTGATCACACAAGGTCCATGACAGTGTCTAGGTCTTTCCAGAAGTCCGTCCACCCCCAGGAGCCAGGGCAGAGGGGAGCTGGCCCACACAGGAGCCTGTGTGGAGAGGCCAGAGTGAGGGGGTCCATCCACCTTCGGCGTGGTCTGAGCCCTGCTACGTATGTCAGAACATCATGACTGTCAGTCTTAGTGTGGATTCACGTTCTTCCTGTGTGTTGTTTTCTGTTCATTTGGAGGTAGCTGGAGAGAGGCTCTGAATGTGTCCCCTCAAATGTCTGTCCTGAAGAGTTACTCCCCAACAAGCAGTGCTCTGGTCACTGGGGTCCACCCTCACGATGGAGCCACCAGCTGTGAGAGGGGTCCAGGATGTGAGCCCCACCTCCCTCTCCTCTCCCTTGGCTGTGAGATGCTGCTCCCCACAGGCACTGGGTCCCCTGTCATGTTCTCCCCACCCCCCAGAACTGTGCACAGGACAAAGTCCAGCTCATCTCCCATGGCCCAGTGGTATTCTGCCACAGCAGCACAGAAAAAGAATCCAAAAAGTCCAAAACCTCTGCTGCATTTCTCAGGGTTCAGTGTGCCGTTCTCCAGGAAAGTAAGATACACATCTGATCCTGGTTGCTTCCAGATTCCTTTAGGGTATCTTCCTATTGTGTTGGTAGTAGAGTTGCCTGACATGATCAGGGAAGCCAAAGGAGGAAGTACCCCCAGTACTGCACTGTTCTGCGCTCTGGCTCCACAGGGTGTGGCGCAGTAGGGACACTGCCTACAGCGTGGTGCAGCTCCTCGGCTTCCCCACCCAAGTGACCTCTCTCCCATGGAGCTGCTGGGCTGGGGCCGTGGGCCCAGTCCTTGTGTGCTTTGGCATGGCCTCCTGTGCTGGCCCGGAAAACTGTATACCCCGCTCTGTGCTCCTTCCGCCCTTCCCTCAGAACCTCCTTGCCTCCCTTCCCTGGGATTTTGTGTCTACACCAGACTTTTACTATGGTGGGTTTCAGCCTTTGCTGCGTTGTCCAACTAAGTGCTTTTTAAGATATCTACAGGACTTCCTTTCCTAAAAAATAGAACACTTCCAGGACACACACACATTTTGCTTTGCTCAGTGTCCCACAATGGCACAGGGACACACACAGGGGTCTGCACACTGGGAATGCAATGCCCAGGTCGCTGGGTGCCTTACATTTTTTCTGCTCCTCATTGGCAGCTTCCCAGGTCTTGGTGTAGAGCGTGCGCACCTCCTGCAGCTCCTCTTCCTTCTGTCTCCTCTCATTGGCAGCGATGGAGTGGCGGTCCTGGCTTTTCCCCAGCTGCATCTGCAGGCGAGCCAGGTGCTGCTGGACTCCGTAGAGATTCACGCCCAGCTCCTGACGCTGGGCTCGGCTTTGCTTGTTGGCCACCTCCTACACCAGAGAGAGAGAAACAGGGTCAATGGATGGACTATGCCCAGCCTGGCCGGGAGATGATGGAACCCATACGCACCAGTTCTTTAAGTTCCAGCTTCAGCTTGTCTATCTGGCGGTTCAGGTAGCTCTTCAGGGCAGCCTGGAATCTGACCATCAGGGGCTAAAGCAACAGAAAGCCATGTAGTTACTCCTGTCCCATCCAGGGCTGAGCCTGTGTGCAGGGGTGCGTGGGTAAGGGGGCACAGAGGCAATGGCCACACTGGGCGCTCCCTACTTCTGCATGGGAGGCCTCCTCTCGACAGGACACATTCCAGATACCTCTTGGTCCCATCATCCCAGGCACTGCAAAGTTAAGTGCATAGTTTGGCAAAAGGATAGTGAACTGGTTGGTCATCTGAGTTTTACCAGGGCCCAGACAGTGGTGGTGAGCAGTAGCTGGGATGCCAGCATCGAACAGGCACCCAGAACATTTTGCTAGGGCTTCTTCCCACATCATCCGGAGCACCACAGCTTTCCAAATGGGCAACTCCAACTGAGATCTGTCTTTGCTCCTTGCCAGAGGCTGGAACAAAGAACTGCAATCTGGTTGGCATTCTCAAGGCAGTGGCCCCATCTACCCTCCATATGTGACAAGGTCCGGAGACATCTGTGGTTGTCACAACAAGGCAGGGGGTGCTACTGGCATGTCGTGGGTGGAGGCCATGGGTGCTGCCTATAGAGCCCAGGATGGCCCCACCAGAGAATAATCTAGCCCCAAATGTCAGCAGAACTGAGATTGGGAAAATGTGTACTCTAGGTATTTCAATGTAAAAGAACACACTTTACAAAGCAAGAGGCATACACACAGACAGCAGTACAGTGGGCAGCATAACAGGGACACAGCACGGGGGTGAGAGGGTAGAAAAGGACCCGTATAGTGAAAGTAAACCCTGGAATGCTGCACTGTCTTACGTGGTCTGGGTCCAAAACCATCAGCTGGGATTCCTCATCTTCTGCCTCGTCACTCCCCTCGGACTCTAGTCTCTCCACTGAAGGCTCTTCTTCGGGGCTTAACTCTTGGGCCTGGTCCAGCAATGCTTCCTCCTGAGAGTGGGCATCAGGCTCCTCTGGGGAGACCACAGGGGACAGAGCTATGTCACTGAGGAGTTAACAGAGTGCCTGATCATTGCATCCTGCGGGAGCTGGCAGCAAAAGTGCTCCCACTCCCATGGCACATTCACACAAAGAGAAAGAAAAGCCACACAAACCAAGGGGGGCTGCCAGGCATGGTGGCACAAGCCTATAATTCCAGCACTCTGGGAAGCTGAGGCAGGGTGATTGCAGGTTTGAGCTCAGCCTGCACAACTAAGCAATTTAGCGAGATCCTGTATCAAAATAAAAAAGGACTAGGAATACAGTATAGCTCAGTATAAAGGCCTTGGGTTCAATCCACAGTATTGCAGGAAAAAGGAAACAGTCTCAGACATTTTATATGGTCTCTCTGTATGGCCTTCCAATGTATTCCATAGAAAGAATCACATTTTTGGGCGGGACCAGGAATCAAACTCAGGACTTTGCACTTGCCAGGCAGGCGCTTGTACCACTGAGCTATATTTCTGGCCCAAGAATCACATTTTAAAGGTAGGCAGGAAGTAAATTTATCCTGTAGATACTTCTTTATATATGAAAAGTGAAGAGAAAGGAGGTTCATTACTGAAGGACTAGATCACCTGTTTGGGTAAGTTACAAGTGGCTCTCTGGCCCTCGTCTCAACAATGGAGAATGGTTTCTACTTCACTGGGTTAGTGTGAGGATGCAATGAGATAAAAGAGACTAAATGTGCCATAAATCGTATCCATTTGAGTGGATGATATTTTCATTTTAGCCACGCAGGCTATGACAGGTCAGCTTATCTGTGTCAACTTGACCAGTTTGGGAGCTGTGCAGGGGACTGGTGGACACACTCCTAGGTGTGTCTGGGTGAGCTATGGAGGCATGACTTTGGGTCTGTGTCTGGTCCTGTACCCTTTGCTTTCTGGTGCTGTCTCCCAGCTGCCATGAACTAAGAAGCCTTCCCACCACAATGGCCCTGCCTTGGAGCCAGGTGACCATGGACTGACTCCTCTGAGACTCTGAGCCAAAATAAACCTTTCCTTCTGTAAGTTGTGGGTGTTGGGCATTGTACCCAGCAATGGGAAAGCTGAGGAATATGCAGCCCTGTAGGTAACAAGGCTGCAAGTGCCAAGTGGACAGCCTTACCTGCACAGAAAGGGATACGCAAGTGGCTTATCTCACTGTCAGGACAATGCCAGCAGGTGTGAGGGTACCTTGCTCAAAGGGCTCCTCCAGGTTCAGGGAAAGCTCTTCCTCATCCGAGGTCACCACACTGCTCCCTTGGTTCAGTCTGAAGCTGTGTTGTAAGCCCATAGGAAAGGCTTTCTCTTGTGGGACCTGCTGGGGTCAAGAACAAGAATAACCAAGGTTGACCAATGAGAGATGCTGTGGTTTGCACATGGCTTAACCGTGATCCCCCAAAGGGTCTTGTGAGTAAAGCCTAGTCCCCAGGAAGACACTATCAGGATGTGGCAGAACCTTGAAGATCTGGGGAAGCTCTTAGGTCAGCAGGGGTGTGTTCTCAGAAGCAAGCTTCCTGAAATCCCTGACTTCTGCTGGGGTGAGCGTGCCACTCCCTGCTTCCTCCTGTACCTGCTCCTGCCACTGTGAGCCTGCCCTGAGAGCCAATGCAGCTGGTGGTCCCAAATTAAACAAACACATTGATAAATACATAAACAAATAAGCAAGACAAAGATGTCACTCCCACCATTTTTCTGTTCCATTGTGCTTGAGGGTCTAGCCAATGTAAGCAGGCAGAAAAAGGAAGAAAAGTGTATCAACTGGAAAGGGAGAAGTTAAGTGTCTTTTTATTTTTTAGATGAAAGGATCATTTTTTTTATTAAAAAGCTATGGATTCTCCAAGCAAGCTATCCTAACTAATAAAGGAGTTTAGCAAAGTTGGGGATTATAACAAACTATTGCATTTCTGTAAGCCAGCAACCAGGAACTGGAAACCATTTACATCAGCAGCAAAAAGTGAGAGATACTTAGGGATAAATTTGGCAGAAGATGCTCAGCACCAGTCCACATTTTGAAACAGAAAAAAGACCTAAATAAATGGTAGCAATCTGTTGTTTTTTCTTCTCCTAAATAAATATTCACTTATTTTATTTTTCTTTCACACGTGTTTAGAAAGCCTTTGTTGATTAAAATTATATAAAATGTATCATTTAGATTCTCCCCTTCACCTATTTTAAACAAAAAATGTACCTTCCCAAGAAATCATCACTAAATACACAGAGGGAAAAGTAACTCCACCAGTGGGGGGTGGGGCTTGGCCCTTTTTGCTGGAGCACTGGAACCAAACGTGGTAAGGAGGTGCATCCTGGAAGCTGCATGGCTGGGTCAGTTCTGTGAAGACACAGTGTCACCTCTGTGGTGGTTCGGCCAGGGAACCACAACCAGAAACACCAGGCAAATCCAACCAAGGGACATTCTACAAGATTGCTGGTCTTGGCCTGCATATTGGCAGCACATACTTGTGATCCTAGTGATTCAGGAGGCTGAGGCAGTAGGATCGCAACTTCACAGTCAGCCTGGGCAACTTAGCAAGACCCTGTCTCAAAAAGGGCTAAGGGTATATCTCAGTGGTAAAGCATCTTAGGTTCTAGGTTCGACCTCAGTACCATAAAAACAATAAGAAAAACTGGCCTGTGGTCTTCACAAGGTCAAAGTCATCCAAGTCAAGAGGAAATAGGAGACACTAAAGAGATGTGACCTCTTCACTCTAAAAGTTACTACTGGAATACCTCGTGAAACATCAATGAGCACTGAGCGTTTGCTGGTAATATAGCAACACACTTTTGTGTGTGTGTGTGTGTGTGTGTGTGGTGCTAAGATTGAATCCAGGTGCTAAGATTGAACATGGTAGGTAAGTGCTCTACCACCAAGCTACATCCCCAGCCCTATTTAAAAAATTTGAGACAGGCCTTGAACTTGCCATTCTCCTACCTCAGTTTCCTAGTCACTAGGATTACGGGCATGTGCTACCACCCTGACTATTTTCTCATTGTTTTGATCTAGAACTGCACTGTCCAGGATATCAGTCACTTGCCACAGCTGGCTATTTAAAATAAATATGAATTTTTAAAAATTAACAATTCAGCTCCTCCTCAAAAGCCGTATGTCAAGTGCTCCTGAAATGAGCATGTGACTCTGGGTAGCTCAGGGGCACTGTACTGAACTGAGCTGCTCCAGGAGGCAGGCAGCCTGGTGCCCTTACATGGATGGTGAGGACACAATACTGCCAACCAGACCCGGGTCTGAGAAGACTGAGGGGAGTACAGAACCTGTCCACATTGCATAGCAGATTCTGAGACCCGTGTTTGCTAAGACAGCCTGAATGGGGATTGTACATTTGGTTATTCATCTTCAAGCTCCACATGTAAGGTGATGAACCACACGGGCCCTGACCAGAAACCAAGGCTGCTCACCAAGGGGCCTGCTGTTGATCCTGAAGCATCTGAGCTCATGGACTGGAATGGCTCTGTGGTGACAACTACTGTTTCCGATGGCCCAGCCACTCGGGAGAAATCATCACCAGTTTGGTACGGATACACAAAGCCAGTGTCACCTCTCGGCACCTCCTGAGGACTGATATCTGCAAACAAGAGCTCTGAACTGATTTGACTTTCAAGGGATGCATTTTCCACGTCAGATTCAAATTCTTCTTCAGTTTTCACTTTCTGGGTGGATTTGGGGTCTGCTGTAACAGTGGCCTCCCCTTCAGTTGAAATGGCCCCATCCTTAGCTGCTTCCTTTTCTATTTCCACTTTGTCCTCGGCCTCAATTTCCCTTGCAGAAGGGCCCGATGCACCCACGGCCTCTTCACTTTTCTGGTCACTGTTCTCCAGTGGTGACACCTGTAACAGGGGGTAGAAAAGATCCAGGCGTCTGCACAAAAGGTAAAGGGTTAGGCGAGTGGTGCGCTTAGCAGTGGGGTCATCTTGTAGGGAAGACACATCTGCACATATCTGGTGTCACCAGAAGGAGACTGGTTCACACTTTAATAGGTGCCCATACTCCTGCACACGTGGTCACAGGAAAGGAGTTCTGAGAAACTAAAGACGATTGGGAGTTAGTTATCCTCGGTATTCCTGCTAACCGCCCACACTTTGGAGGGAGGTAGAAGGAAAACAGGTTTCTTGGCAACTGCATTGTTTGTCCCAGTGCCAGGTAAAAGGGTCACAGGGAAACTGAGCTGAGCAAATCCCAGCCCCTGTGCCTCCCAGTAAACACAAGCCCAGAGCACCTTCTCCCGGGAGCCTTACTGCATGGCCTTCATCGCTGGGTCCCTCTTCTCCTTCCAAAGTCGACCTGCCTTCCAGGGGAGACCTGCTCGCAGAGGGGAACAGTGTAACAGTTAACATGTATCACCCCTTGAATTCTGTATTCTTGTTTGTTCACCTGTGAATTTTCTCTTCCCTCAGGCTGTCTATCAGGTCTTTGTCCTATCACTAGAGTGTGCTTGTCATGGGGCCCAGGTGTCACAAGCTCAGTCCAAGAAGAAATAAAAATACAATTATTAAAACATTAAGGGGGCAGGTGTGGTGGTGCATGCTTGTAATCCCAGCATTTGGGAAGCTGAGGCAGAAGGATTGCCTCAAGTTCGAAGCCAGCCTGGGCTACATAGTGAGTTCAAGGCCAGCCTGAACTATGTAGCAAGACCCTATCTCCAAACAAAACAAAACAAAACATTATGGGAATCACACCATGAGATCACCCCCAAAAAG
Source organism: Chinchilla lanigera (assembly GCF_000276665.1). Classification (NCBI taxonomy): domain Eukaryota; kingdom Metazoa; phylum Chordata; class Mammalia; order Rodentia; family Chinchillidae; genus Chinchilla; species Chinchilla lanigera. Next base: position 2,838,861 of record NW_004955506.1, read on the forward strand.
TCACCTTAACCAAAATGCATCTGGGACAAAACTGGGGACAAGAAAAACAGAGCAAAGAAAAATGCACAAAGACAAAGCTTATGGAGACTCTGCATTAGCTTCTCAACTACTTACATTGCATGAGAAAGTTACTTACAAAATTTTTTAAAATTCAAAATATAAGCTAATTCCTCCCCATCAAAGGAATATAGATATGTGTGACACCAATAAGGATCACCACTGTGATTTTTCCTCTTTCGCAAGATCACTGGTTACCGGTAACTGTTGGACATTAAGTGCAAAATCTGTGCTCTCCTTGTCAGTACATATAAACCTACCTTTTTAAAAAATATGAAACAATAGCTGGGTGTGGTGGTGCACACCTGTAATCCCAGCACTTGGGAGGCTGAGGCAGGAGGATCGTTGCAAATTGGAGCCCAGCCTAGGCTACAAAGTGAGCTCAAGGCCAGCCTGAACTGCATAGCGAAACCCTATCTCAAAACTCCAAAAAAAAAAAAAAAAAAAAAAAAGAAAAAGAAAGAAAGAAAGAAAGAAAGAAAAGAATGTGAAACAATATAGAAGTGTCTAGGGTTTTTTAAAAAGGTGGTAAAATTCTTCAAAATCGTTTCTACCCTTCACACAGCGAAAAACCGATCCGAACTGGGGCACGGATCTTTCCTAGCTAACCCCTCTGGGTGTGCTTAAGGTTCGCCCTGGGGCGGAAGAGAGTGAGGTGCTCTGTCTGCTACTGGGCTGTCGGTCCCTGCCCTACTACCACCATCGTCAGCCTGTGATGGGAATTCATTCTTGCAGAGGGGAGGCTCAGGGGCTGGGGCGTCCGGATCCCTGTGAATGTCAAGTGTCGTCAGCGTATGGTCGGGGCAGCATCCCACGGATCTGTGCCGCGCTCTGCAGCTGGGACAGCCCGGCACATCAGTTGCCATGGTTACCAGGGGATGGTCAGCGGGAGTCTTAGAGGGAGAAAAGAGCTTAGGCTAGGGGAATGGGGCGGGGGGAGGCCAAAGGACAGGAGGAAAGGGGAGAGGGTTGTAGGGGGCGGTGGACGGGAAGGGATCGGAAAGTCTCGGAAAATGGGAAGAAAGAGGAGAGAAGAAATGTGGAGGCGAAGGGGACGACGCTCGGGCCATCTCGGCGTGGATGGCTCAACAGCATGGCTTGGCAGCCCCAAGAACCCCTGTCTTCTTGGCCGGCTTACCCGCTAGCTCGGTCTCCCGGCTGCGCCATCTCCCGTTGCCAGGAGACGCCGTCAACATCCGGCGGGGCTAGGACTTGGCGCTGTAGGGACGGGGGTGGGGGGTGGCCGGGCGCGCGGCCATTGTGCCTTTCGCGAGCACGTGGAGCGCACTAACTAAAGCTGCGAATGCGTTTCGGTGTACATGTGCTTTAGCTCTGCCCTGCTAGGACTCAGTTTTCATTAAGGCGACAACAGTATCTACGTACGTCCGGCACTGTGTGACCCCAGGGACCCCAAGACAGCTACGGGCCCGAGGGTGGTAGGCAGGGTGAGGGTCTGGGGGGCCAGGCGTTGTCTGTCCAGGCGTCCTTCGAGGACTCCCTGCTGGAGGAGCGACACCCAGGGTCCTCTGCCAGGTGTCCTTCTTTCCTACCCCCAAATACAAAAAACATAAAAGCAGAGAGCGGCGCAGAGAGGCCGAACGCGAACGAGGAGTCCCTAGCTCGCCTCGGGGGCGCGGGGCTTCGGTCCCGGGCAGAGGTTGGAGATTACGGCGCGCGACCGTCTGAGGACGCTGGCCCCGGGCGCTGGGACCGCCGGGGAGGACGGCTGGGAGGATCAGGGGAGGGCCCGGGGGCGGGCTTCGCGAGTGTCCCCGCCCCGCCGCGCCTCATTGCCAGCTGCTGCGGCGACCGCGGCAGTGTTGTCCGCTCCCGGAGCCGGCGCGAATCCGGCCCTCGGCGGCGGGATCCGGGTGGGTATCAGAGCGCGGCGCGGGCCGCGGGGCCGGGGTCTGCGGCGCCCACTCGGGACTGGGCGGCGCCTTTTCGGCGGAGCCGGGGTGGGGGGCGTGCTGGGCTAGTGGGCCTGCAGCCTCGGGCGGGTGAGGGCCCGAGGTCTGGCCGCAGCCCGGAGGAGCTCCGGGCGCGAGCTGGAGCGGGGGTGTTGCGGGAGGACCAGGGACCATGCTGGGGACATCCTGGGGACTCCTCCGCGGCGGGCGGGGCGCCCTAGGATGGGAGTGGGCCTAATTTGGGGAAACTCCGTCCCCGGCTGTGGAGCTGTGGGCCGGGGAACTTGCCGTCTTTGTCTGGCTAAATCGTCAGAGAACTCGAATGGGAACTTGTGGGGTGCGGGCGCTGAGCCCCCAAAGTGTGCCTTCTGCTACAAGGGTGCCTGCTTTCTTAGCATTTGCGGCCTGTAGGCTGGGTGGTCTGGGCAGTTTGATTTCCACATGTCAAGACCCTTACTTCGTTTTGGCCTGGGCTCTTTATGTCCTTAAGAAAAAAAAAAAGAAAAGAAGAGAATAGAAAAAGGATGATTTAAGATTGCTAAAAATAACCCAAGGATCCTTGCCAGAAGGCAGCAAATCCCCAAATCCTGTTATTCCCACTCTTGGAAGTTGGTGTCATATGTTGGCCACTAGGTAGTTTGGATTCGGCTCAGAAAGGAATAGAAAAGAAATGGTGAAGTTTCTCTCTCCTGGGTAAACTTCGTTTTACTTTACAGTCAAGCTCGCAGGTGAAGCTGGGCTGATGGGCTGGTCCCTGTGATTTGATCCTAAGGATCGACTCGACTTTGCACCTTATTCTTTAATTTGGAGAGAAGGGGACCCTTTCTGTGGAGCACATAGTGACCCATGTGGATACAAAGACTTGGGAGCTGGGGAATGTTAGGATCCAGGGCTGTCACCAACTCATTAAAAAACTTTAGAAAGTTGGTGTGTTCTAGAAATTCTTCATTAGAAATGTTAACTTGCTAATCGATAGTGAATATTAAATGTTTTTGAGAATCATGAAAGTTTTTGCAAATAAGGAAGTAAGATGAGAAATCCCATTCAGTATTAAGCTCCAGTTCATTTGTAGGGAAGGTTGCGTGGGTGGAGGTTGTGTTTTCTGTACCCTATTGTGGTCTACACACTGTTTATGGTGAGCAGAATCTCAGAATACAGCTAAAGAAAGTTATTAGTGAAATTACTGAATCCTCTAGCAATTATTGTGGTCGTGTTAATAGCTCCTGATAACCATAACTCACAAAGTAAACTCATGACCAAGACTGTGGCTTACCCTGCCTTTTATGTGGGAGCACTGAGCCTTGGAGAAGTGCCTTCCCCAAGTTGTGCAGCTAGGGGTGACCCAACATGGCCCTAGGTGCAGATGCTCTGGCTCCAGAAAACCTGTGCCGCCCCTCTTGTAAACAGCTCCACTGTTTGCATGGATGAACTCTGCCTGGTGATTCATAGAAACACCAGGAAGCAGAATGTGTGCCATAGCGCTTCGCTCTGGGAAGACCCTTCCAGGCCTCAGTACTGGAGATGACTGTTGAGTTTGCAAAATGTGCCAACAATTATACTGGCCTGTCTGCCTTGCTCTGGGTAGCAAGTTGCAATGGTCTCGGAAGATAGACTGCTGAGTTCAAATATACCCTGCTGCCTAGTACTGGCTTGATTCCTTGGTGCCTCAGTTGCCCATTTGTAAAGTGGGAATCATACTACCAATCTCCAAGGCTGTTGCCTGAAATATGGAAAACCCTGAGTGCCTAACATATGGTAAGTACTTGTTATCACTTTTAATTATTATGAATGGCCATCATTTGGATTTTTAACATTTAGCCAGATTGTTAAAGACATTGTGTTTTGTTGCTGTTGTTGTTATTGTTTCAGTGCTAGGGATTAAACCCAGGAGCTTCACACTGAGTTACATCCCCAGCCTTTTAAATTTTTTTAATTTTGAGACAGGGTCTCACTAAGTCACTGGGTTGTCCAGGCTGGACTTGAATTTACTTCATTGGGTAGAAAACTGGTCTTCAGCAGATGTGGAATTTAGCATTGGGCCTGTTTATGGTTTTATCTTTGTAGCTTAATTGGAGCCATCCTGGGTCCCTGTAGACTGTTCTGAGGACCAGGCCTGAGCAATACATCTATTAATTTTTACCTTGTCTCTCCCTGGAACTAGGATTTTTCCCCCCCGGCAAGATCCTGCTTTCTCTGAACAAGTCAGTTGTGTTGGTTTTGGAGGGGTTGTCAGTATAGGCATCCCCCGGTTTTGAGTTTTGAATTGTGTATCAGCTCCTACTTTGGCAGAGATAGGTAGAATCTTTAGGTCTCTAGCCTGGTCTTATCAGATGTTGCTGTGTTCCCGGATGGCTGTATCCTTCTTACCTTTGGATTTCTTCCTTCCTGGGTTCCAATCCAAGCTCATCTCCAGGTTTAGTTTCTCCTCCCTGGCCTAACTTCATTTGCTTTTGTGGGGAATATGAGATGTTTGTGTTTACAGTCAAGGGCAAAACAGCAGATGGTTGCTCCCCGCTCCCTGAAGGTATGGGCGTTGGGGTTTTCCAGGAAGTGGCTGGTAATCGAAATGACAGCTGGACAGTTGGAAGAAGAAAGTCTCAGCTAGGCAGGACCCAGCCTCATCTCCTTGACTGTCAGGCCATGTCTCAAAGGTCCTTTCCCCTGTGGGAATTGTTCACAGTCCTCGCACTGGGCCTCAGTCCCTCCATGTTCGATGCCAGCTGCCCGTCTCTTCCCCCCCCTGTGTGGGGCTTCCTCTCTTCCCCATCAAAATGCGATTGAGAGGTCGAGGCACATCGGCCCCCAGGGCCTTGTCCAAATCATGGGACCTGGGGGACCCAGCATTGCCAGACCACGTAGTCCCAGGACCCGGGTTCTGATCTGGTTCCTGCAGAATTAATAGCTCCTTTTGACCTACAAGGCTAGGATCCCCAGAGTCTGTGCTGCAGGTTGGTGGAAGGACAGCAGGAGGTCAGAGCAAGTCCAGGTCTCTTCCCATGTGTGTCCTAGAAGATGCTCCGAAGGAGGAAAAGAATCCTTCCTTTTGTGTGTCTGCTGGATGTCCAGGGCAGAAGTTTGCTCTCTGTTGCCTGCATGGCAGGGGACAGGAGCACAAGGCATTTTGTTTCTGAGCAGTCAGGGACAAGGCCAGGGGAAGAATCAGTTGTGGGCATCATCCCCTGACCTATGCTCCCAAGTGTCCTGTGTCCCACCCCCGCCTCTCCCTTGTTGCAGTGAGCAGTGGTCTCCAAGCACACTCATCTGTTAGAAGAGCCGTAGGAAGATAAAAAGCGTGGGGAAGGATGCTTTCGAAAGAGGCTGGAGCCAAGGATTTTTACACTGAGCTCTGTTCCCAGCCTCTTTTCTGTTTTTTGATTAGAGACAAGGTCTCACTAAGTTACTCAGGCTGGACCTGAGTTGGTGATCCTCCTGTATCAGCCTCCCAGAATGCTGGGATTACAGTTCTATGCCACCATGTCTACTCATCCCCAGAGCCCCCCTGCCATATTTTGAGACAGGACTTACTAAATTGCCCAGATTGGCCTCAAAGTTTGGATCCTCCTGCCTCAGAACTCTCAGAGTGCTGGCATTACAGGCTTGTGCCGCCACATTCGGCTCCTCCCCAGCCCTTTTGTTTTGTCTATTTGGAAACAGAGTTTGCTAAATTGCTGGCCTTGAACTTGAGATCCTCCTGCCTCGGCCAAGTGTGCGCCACTGCCCCAGGCTCTGTTATGTCATTTCTTGACTGTCTGGTTCACCCCGGCTTCCTGGTGACTGCTTGTCTCTAAATGTAGGAGGATTCTTTTCTAATGTCTAAACCACCCCACACCAGGCCGTGAATTCTGGGGAATGTCTTAAAGTTCACCCCCTGGAAATATTTGCTGGAAGAGACCCCAGCCTGTCCACTTCCCCATGAGTTAACAAAGCTCCAGCTATCTCTGGGCCAGCATCTGTTTGCCGTCGCTGCTACGGAGAAGGAAGGAACCGGTGTGGTTAACGTGGAGCCTGCAGTTGTCACTGAATCCAGGCAGCAGGCAGGCCTGTTCCCGAGGGTGCTGTGCCAGAAGCAAACTGCTGCCCCGCCCAACCCCAGTCCGAGTCCCTTCTCCCTCCTTGTGGGGTGCCAGCTGTTTCTGGTGTCTTTCCATTGTAGACAGCTCCAACGCTTCAGCCACCTCAAAACTCTCCTGAAGCCATCCTCAGCTGCCTCCACCTCCCGGATCTGCCCCCTGTGAGTTGTCGCAGCTGGGAGTCCGTGATCCTCAAAGGGGTCCTAATTTTCCAAGTTGTAGGTTAATGGGAAAGAATGACTCTCTGTAGAGGGCTTTTTGCTTTATGAGCGTGTGCACTTTTACTGGGGATGAGCCAAGTCGTTCTTTCTTTTCCAACTACACGAAACACCGTTCTGCAAAAGTCTGCCCCAGCTAGAGGGCACCCATGACTTGAAACAACACAGGGTTCACTGGGTGACGTGCTCGACCAGGTGTTAAAACCAGCGCTGCAGCTTTGCTTTTTACCCTTCAAAATCATCGATTGCGAACTCGCTTTCTGTACGCCCACACTGAGGCACAGTCTACATCTTGGCTTCACTCCATCTCTGCATTGTTTATGCCAACTGCCAAGCTGGCATTGCTGTCCTCTCTATCAACAAAAGCAAGGCGTTTGGAACCTCGCTGAGCATGGCGTGCTGGTGAGCCCAGCACCAGGGGAACCACGCGGAGGTTTGTACTGTTGAGGCTGCACCTTTGGCTGCTTCTCTTCTCCCCTTCCTCTCCCAGGATTTGTTGTGATTGTCACGGGTGTGTTACGACAGCTAGCCATCTGTCCATGCCACAGGCTTCTTTCCTTAGCACATTTGTGCCTCAGTTGCTCTGGTGGGGATGTTAAAGATTATGCTCTAAGTGTCTCCGTCCCTCAACACAGCACTGTGAAGTCGTCTGGGCCAGGAAAAGAGTCCCTGGCCATGGATGGGGACCTGGGTGTTCCCTGCACTCTGAGTTCTGGGCCTGGGCAGCCTTTCTGAAGTTCCTTGTCTACCGGGAGTAATGGTCACTTTGGTCTCTTTCAACCCCAGAGGGCACCAGGTCCCTGCAGTCTTGTGCATGGGGCCTCTCAGAGTCGTGAGTGTGAGGATCCAAGGACGTTCTGAGGCTCTCCTGTCAGGCCTCTCAGGCTGCTGGTGCCGGGGCTTGAAAAGGGCGACCCAGATGTTCTCTTTGACGCCTTAGTTTCCTTTGCCTGCCTCTGGCAACTGCCCATGACCTGCATCCGTGCACAGAGTGCCATCCTGTCCTATTTGGATGCCCAGCTTCTTGGTCCTGGCCTCATTTAAAAAATAATGGTTAGACTTTAATCACTGCCACCCTGACCACTCTGCCAGCCAGGGAGGCCATATTTCTTTTTCTTAAAGACTTTGCTCTTGTGTATGTAGGGATCGAACCCAGGGCCCTTGTACTGAGCTATACCCCCAGCCCTTTTAAAAAATTAACTAATTAATT